>NW_018128218.1:764171-777304 GCF_001952655.1 Monopterus albus
GCAAAGTGCTGCCTCATCGCGCATCTCCTCCATGTATTTGAACGGGACATACGGAAATTCTGCTATTCTTTATTGAAAAAAACTCCTTCAACATTGGATTCCAACGGCAAAAGGGCCTACAACACACACCAGCCGACAAATATTAACATTTATTATATTTTATAGTTAACTCTTTTTTTTCAAGATTGGCCTCCCCTGACCGCACATCACTGGTGTATTGCCAGGAGGTGTTTAACAAATAAAGGAGACAGCATTTTTTATATTTAATTTTCATGTTTATGTCTGATTAAGGCTTTAAAACCAGACAATCCTATTTTCTTTTCTAACAATACAGCATCTTTGTCATGTCAAAAGACCTTTAACATCACTGTATGAGGTGAAAACCTTATTTTATGGGCATTGAAGGCTCACTGATTTTCTAAAGTTAAAGGACAAAAGTTTTAGGAGGCAGCATTTGAGAAAAAGGATTCATGATGAGACCATTCTGAATTATTAGCAGCAGCAGCGATTTTTGCTTTGGCTACTCCCAACTGAGAAAGTCTTCAGGTGTTTTTTCTGTAGAGTTCTGTAAGTGAGGTGTGATTGAAAACCTGCCAGTTATATTTCATACAACTAAACTATCTTTAATCTTTTCCTTGATAATATAATAAAGGTAATTATGCTTGACAAGGTCTCTGACATAGCAGACAGTTTTACAAGTGTACATACATAGTTTTCTTCCTGAGAAAATCTATGTTATTTTAGTCTGCAGCTCTACTTTGATGTTTGGAAATCTCCCACTGGCTCTGTTACAAGAACTCTACAACTTTGAAAGGGGAGACATTTAATGTGAAGGTTTGGAGCCAGAGCTGAAATGATTAGGCCAGCATTAGACCCAGAGAATTGTATGATCACTTTTTTAATATAATGGGACAGGTTTTAGAAGCTTTGTGCTGTATATCAGAAGAACCAGTCCCATGTTACTCATTGTCGAGGTTTTCCAGTTTGAAAAAGAAAATGGCATAATAATCACTGTAGTTTTTAAAATCTAATTTACAGTGTTTGAGTTGAGTCAGGGATTTTCACTAAGTTAAGACTTATGATATCTTGAGTTGGCATCTATGTGAGTCACTTGTTTCACTTATTTGTAGACCGCCTCAACCCCATGTTTTTGAGTACAAGTACAGCTGATGAATCTTTGTTGGCAGTTTGACATATGTTGTGCATATTTCTCTAGTGTGTCATGCTAGTGGTGACAGATTCAACTTAATCCAGGTGAATAAATCAAACTTGATCCAAGATCAGTAGCTGCGTCAGACTGGGCCTGTGTTGAAAACCCAATATGCAACTATAGAATGTTAGAATGTAAATGTCACATCAATGTATCTGTGTTGAGGCATCGTGGCTCCTAAAGTGGATTTTCTCATGTTCAGAACAAAAGTGGCTACCTCTGTTACTACACTTTTAAGCAGGGGAGCGCTGATGACACTTTTCTTTCCAACCAACTATAAATACTTAAAGGTACAATTCATATTATTTAAAATGTAGCTGGTGCTAGAATAAGGCTCTAGAATCACTTTCTTCCGCTTCACCTGGCCCTTCCTGACCCTGCTTGCTATGCTCTGCTTCACCCATTATGAACACTGTTCTGTGTCCCAACACACTTCCGAATGTACACAGTCTGATACAGTAGGTGGCTATATGCATGTAGTTGGTTTGCAGTCTTCCGAGAACAACAAAGAAGAAACAACCGCTTGCGTCATCAACTGGGTGACATTTGTTTGTGTTCCACATCCATGTAAATACGAAAAAATACGGTACTTCCATAATCTCAGTTTTGTGTAGTATCCAGTTGTCGTATGTTTTCATTGTCCTAAATTTCATGCAAGCATTTTACTTCTCCAGAGATCCTTTCACAGCCATATTTGTTAAACTGCCTGTAACTATCATAACTCCAAATAGTCTGTAATTATTTCAGAATGAGGCAGCACGGTGGCTAGCACTGTTGCCTCGCAGCGAGCAGGTTCTGGGTTCGAGTCCCGGCCAACCTGAGGCCTTTCTGTGCGGAGTTTGCATGTTCTCCCAGTGCTTGTGTGGGTTCTCTCCGGGTGCTCCAGCTTCCTCCCACAGTCCAAAGACATGCAGCATAGGTTGATTGGTGTCTCTAAATTGCCCGTAGGAGTGCTTGTGTGTGTGTTCTTCTTTTATTTTGATTTTGAAAATAAATTCACATATCATAGCATTGTTATGCAGTTTACTCTGCCAAATGGTGACCCAATAAAAATGGGTTCATGACCCTAAATTTGGGACAAGGTGGACCTAAGTCACTGGAATTTATCCTCTTGGGACCGTGACTGTATCCGATATCATGACAATTTATCTAACAGATATTTCAGTCTCGGGCTACACAGGGAGTGAAACCACAAAACCTGGCAGTGGCCTCCTGCAAACATACTACATCTTCCCCTCCTACTCTTAGCCCATTATCTTTTTAGACCGGCAGCATGGTTCTACAGAAAGATGCATCCCCTTCTTTTTGTATCACTTTCACTGATGTAAGGGAACAGTCTTCAGACCCAGTCACATGATGGAGAAGCAAGAAGATGAAAGCATTGATTCATGCTGGAAACGGGCTTCCCACTGAACATCATGCAGCTGCCATCAGATAAAAAATTTTATCCGCATGAAGTGAGCTGTGAGTCATATTTACCTTGAGAACATTTCCAGTCACAGCAAAAGTTTTCAACAGGGGTTGTGCATGCCATGACACATTCTTCATTTAGAGAAATCGACGAACGCATGGAGTGTTTCACCACAACAAACTTGTGAATGAAGCCTGGAATTGTGATATGAGTGTAGATCTTTTTTTCCTTCCCTCTGTAGTTGGACTTTGTGGGCCCAGGCAACTCCGCTGAGCCAGAGATGGTTCTCATTTATAGAAAATAGCATACATGCTGACACATGTGGGTACACTCACCGAAGGCTTGGTGAGCACTGGGGGAAGTCCTTTGTAGTGGCATACTGTATCTGTTTATGGTTACATTCACATAAATCAGTGCTGTGAACACACAACCCTTCTGTCACCTACAGTGTGCTTGTGTTTTTGTGTTGGTCATGACCTTTCTGCTGAAACTTTCAGCACTGCACATTTCAACAAGATAAGGAGACCTTTGCATTGACAAATGAAATAAGTGGTTGGGGGTAGGTTCAGGATTTGGCAGATTCACAGCAGAGGGTCAAGTGTGGTCTGATGATTTGTTTGTAATGTTGAAGTGAATTAGTCAAAGTTTGAGCTGTGTAGCACATGGTCAGTGAGGACAGATGTTTTGTCAGGGTTCATTACCCCATAGCTTGACTTACTGTTTGGCTGTACATTTTATGGGCCCTCTGATGGCAGAAGTTGGAGGTAAAGTGATGGACAGTGAAAGAGGAAAAGGAAATCTGGGACGTAGGAAGAAAGAATACGGAAGACAAGAAAATGCTATTTGGACTGTTAGCAAAGGCTGTTATACAATATGATTCATCTCCAGCTGAAATAACTTAAATCACAGAGGTGATCAAGCGAAGAATGAGGGTGAAATCATCTAGTTTAGCCAACTTGGCAACTGTCTCGCAACATATGACTTTTTTCTTCTCTGTTATTAAGAAGCAACTAGCAACAAATCTAGCAAGTGCTTAGGCAGACTTTAATCAGAGTTTATGTAATATTTCTCAGTGAATGTGCTCTGATGTGGCTGTAGGCCCTTTTACACTGGCCATTCCAGGCAAGATTATAGCCACACTGTTCTCCGTAAAAGGAACCAAGCCCGGGGTCAGTGTTGACCCTCCACCACTATTCATTTGAATGGGGCAAGATTTTCAAAATAAAGCTGAATATTTAAAATGTATTAAGTTTTGAAAACTTCTGAATAGTAGTATGAATGTCTTTGAAGAGCTGAACATTTTGATAGCTGAAATAGTTGAAAGTATGCTGAAGTTCAATTTCCTCATTCATTTGAATGGGGCAAAATTTTCAAAATAAAGCTGATTTTTTCAAATAGTATGAAGTTTAGGAAAATTCTGAATAGATCCGCGCATGTCCTGAAGAAGCGGAACATTTTGATACCTGAATGGTGTTTCTAGCTGAAAGTATGCTGAAGTAGTTAAGCGGCAAAAAACGTACAGAAGAAAAATAATAATAATAAATAATTGGATAACATAGTATGGATGCCGAATCAGCATCCATACAATAATAATAATAACTAGAAAATTGCATTTTCTGAAGAAAATGCGTATGGATGCTGAGTGCTGAAAGATTGACCTGAAAATGTTGAACATTAAAAAAAATATAGATTTTGAAGAGAAGCATGAATGTCCTTGAAGAGCTAAACATTTTGATAGCTGAAAATATGCTGAAGTAGAATTTTCCCATTCATTTGAATGGGGCAAGATTTTCAAAATAAAGCTAAATATTTCAAAAGTATGAAATTTAGAATAATTCTGAAGAGAAGCATGAATGTCCTTGAAGAGCTGAACATTTTAATAGCTGAAATAGCTGAATGTATGCAGACGTAAAAATGTCCCCATTCATTTGAATGGGGCAAGATATTCAAATAAAGCTAAAAATTTCAAGAATATTAAGTTTAGAAACATTATGAAGAGAAACATGAATGTCCTTGAGGAGCTGAACATTTTGATAACTGAAAGAATTTCCCCATTCATTTGAATGGGGCAAGATTTTCAAAATAAAGCTAAATATTTCAAAAGTATGAAGTTTAGAAAACTTCTGAATAGAAGCATGAATGTCCTAGAAGAGCTGAAAATTTGGATAGCTTAAATTATGTTGAAGTAGAGTTTTTCCATTCATTTGAATGGGGAAAGATTTTCAAAATAAAGCTAAATATTTCAAAAGTATGAAGTTTAGAAAACTTCTGAATAGAAGCATGAATGTCCTAGAAGAGCTGAAAATTTGGATAGCTTAAATTATGTTGAAGTAGAGTTTTTCCATTCATTTGAATGGGGAAAGATTTTCAAAATAAAGCTAAATATTTCAAGAGTATGAAGTTTAGAAAAATTCTGAAGAAAAGCATGAATGCCCTTGAGGAGCTCAACATTTAAGTAGCTGAAATAGCTGAATGTATGCAGAAGTAAAAATTTCCCCATTCACATGAATGGGGCAAGATTTTCAAATAAAGCTAAATACCGGCACAGAAGTCACTGGCTAGCAACCACTGTGGCTAGATTAGGGTAGTATGGTAGTGTAGCGGTAGTGGTAGTGTAGTAGGGTGGTGTAAAGTGAGTTACAATGCAAGTTGATCCAGGCTAACAATGAATGATGGAGTTTTACACATTACTGCATGGACGTATATAAATCTATCAATGTTCTGTCCTGTCAGCTATACAGACACACAACACACTCTCCCTGCTCTCTCCCTGGCAGAGGAGCTGACTGTTAATCAGGTGTGTGTGTGTGCCCCTGTCTTAAGAGGGCAGAAGGCAGACAGATTCTTGGCAATGAAAAATGCAGAGTGGGTGTGTGTCTATGTATTTAGGACCAAAGGGGGAGACCCTGTCTATAGAACCTCTCTATTACCATCCCTACCCCTCTGATTCTGTGAACAACACAAACTCACATTTAAACAAAATGTATGGGGCTTCACCTCAGAACACAGTATCCAGTTCTCTTAATACATCCATGTTGTAAAGACCACTACTGACTGACAGGTCTGATATTCTGCTGTTTCTTATAGGAAAAGGTCAATCTATTTTAACAGCACTTTCAACACTCCCTATACAGAGACAAAAGCTAGCAATTATTTGTCTCCACTCACTGTTAATGTGTGTTAATATGTTGGTCCTGGATTATTTTATTCATCTGTGCTTTAGACCTCCACTGTTGTTCAAAATAAATTTAAAAAGGCATCAGGGAAACACACCGCTGCAATATTTATATGGTAAATAGTTAATGGTCTTATACTTGTATAGCGCTTTTCTATGCATTGCAGCACACTAAGAGCGCTTTCACGCTATTTGGCCATTCTCCTGTTCGCATCCACAAACACTCACACATTGACGCACCGGTTTTATCACCGGGAGTAATTGGGGGTTCAGTGTCTTGCTCAAGGACACTTCGACATGTGGACTGGACAGGCCAGGAATCGATTATATAACACAAGACCCTGATATTTGATAAGAATATATTAACATACCTGGTGTGATGTCCTGCTACAGCACAATTTATATCTAATACACTGCTCATTTGAACCGGACCCTCCGCACATTGCATGAGTGAGTGACACTGGAACAGGTGATATGTTCTCTCATTTCATGTGGGCTGGCCCAATGTCAGCACTTTGAAGTGTCTGGGCATTAATTAAGTTGATGAATGGCATCTTTTGTGACCTCATGATTGGACGTCTAACACTAATTTGAATTTTACATGTATTTTCATATTGTTTTTTGTAGCAATGGTATCTTGATACATATGATTGGATGGTTATGATGTCACTAGTTATTGTGCTAGATACCATGTTGAGGTTTGGCTTCATGTGCACACATCTGTTGCTTCATACATACAAGAACACAAATTGCTTAATTGATTAGTTAGCCATGCTTCTTTCATAAGTGCCACCTTTTTTCTGGGATAGCCTAAAATCACATATTCTATCGGGATCTTTTCACAAGAGCAGCTGAACTTGCTATATAGTTGAAAGAAGTTTGACTTCATCAGTTCCTTCTAGTTATAAAAATAATGAGAACATGAAAACAGCTTTTAACGGCTGTTAACGAAAGCCCAAAAATGATCTCAGAATCTGCAGCTAATTAACCTAGCAATAAACATACGTATATTACACATTTTGCTTCTGTAACATTTTACATTACACATCTGGTTCCAGTAATATCAAGGCCTCTTTTTAGGGAGGCTGTCATAGAGTAGGTCTTTCCCCAGCTCTGGGCTGGTGCCTCATTGGGCTCCCTGTCTCTCACAGAGTGACAATGCTTGGTTTCAACTGGCAATGAATGAAGCAAATCAACATTTGTCTCTGTATGTGCTCGAAGTACAGCTGTGCACTTTAGTTACAAGGGAGCTCGCATACAATCATCTGCCTTTCCAGCACTCACAATGGTGAAAAATTGCTGTTTAAATTATGATATGGATCAGCACCATAATCTAATAATTTCTTCCATGGGCCACCTGTCAAAACAAAAGAACAAAAAGAAAGAAATTCATTATACTGTTCATTATGTTTTGAGTTATGCTGTTAACAAACAAACAAACAAGCCAACAAATGCCAGCAAAAACATGTCATAATCATGTTTTTGAAATCCAGAAATGTTCAAAGCTCTGGTCAAAGCCCCCATTAAGTGCCAGGTTCTGGAAAACATCTTGTGTCATCTCTAATTTCATGTTCTGGAAATAAAGTATAATTTGATTCAAAGATGACATTGTGGTATAGTGCTCCTTGAACTGGTTTTAGAGGAGGTTTTCATAAAGAGTGCTTTTTATTTTATTTCTTGAAGTGTTTAATTTTTGGTTGACTATATGTGTCACTGCTGTCTTGGACTCAATTGTGTTGAAAGGCAAACATGTCTGTTTTTAGTTTCCTTCTTTCTTTCTTTGTGAAACCTGCCAGGCTCTCATCAAGCCAATCACTCATCTTTTTTTTGTTCTGCATACATTGATCCAGATTTAGAGTTTTTCTTGAATGAGCTGCTGTGTTGGTGTTTGACTGCTGTTGGGGGTAGGGGAGCTAGAGCCAATCCCAGCTGATTTTGGGTGAGAGGCAGGTCGACCCTTGACATGTCGCTAGTCTATCACAGGGCTGACACTTACTGACAAACCACACACGCTCACACTCACTCCTATGGGCAATTTAGTCACCAGTCAACCTAAGCTGCATGTCTTTGGACTGTGGGAGGAAACTGGAGCACCTGGAGAGAACCCACGCAGGCACAGGGAGAACGTGCAGACTTCACACAGTGAACTATGATTAACTGTGGAATACACATCTGAATACTACTTCAAAGCAGAAATCGGAAGGCTCTGTATCAAAAAAAGCTTGTGTTGGCATTTTTCAGAATATGCTCTGGAACTTCCTCTGCCTCCTCTGGAGAGGAGAGAGGGGGAGACAGCAAGTGAAGGGCAACAGGAAGCAGCAAGCTTTTCTTGGCCCAGAGAGTTTGAGACCAACTTCACAACAGCCAGAGGTTATATTTTCCTCCAGGACTTCTCAAGTCAAATATGGCACTGACAATGGAGATAACAGCAACATTCACCCTCAAATCTCTGAGGTTACACCAAACAGAAACTGGATCTGTTGCAAATGGTTATTGAAACACTAGCGAGTATTTGGGAAGAAATAACAAAACATGGGAATGAAGTATGAACCTACTCATGTAGTGGAGTATAGTAAGATAAAACTAAAGGTGAATAAGAAATATTAACATATTACCAAAAGTGGCCACATCGTAAACGGCAAATGACATCATTTTATGTATAACTGTTTTGTTGTGGGGTGGGGGTGGGGTGCCTGTTATTTAGTTCTTTTAAAACCTGCAGGGTGAGATGAGCTGGTCATAGGAAAATTCCTACTTTCTAAAACACAGGGCTTTGTACCACACAGAGACATGGGGCTTTATGTTATGTGGAATAGGATCAAAGATACTTCATACTGCATTATTAAAGTAGTTTGGGCACTTCAGGGCAACACAGCAACCTGTAGCACATGTTGTCACTTTATAAAGTTGTGATAGCAAAAAGGTGCCCACTTGCAAGTCATGACTCAATGTGTGGCTGCCTTGGTACACTCACTAATGTGTTTGTTGTTTTTCCTCATTCTCTCGGCCCTCTACAACCTATCACGGATTACCTTCACCAGAGAAGAGCTACTAAACATTAGACAACTCACTCTGAACACATTTTCTCGGATTTTTACTAATGCAAAAAGCTGTGGACATTCTGGTCAGAGGGGCAGCAGCCTTCTATGGGACTTGGAGAAAGCACCAGTGAGGGATGAGAGCGGGGGCCCTGGTTAAGTTACAACAGAAAGGGACCCAGATGCCACTCCCATCTATCCGTCTAGCGAATCTCTGTTCTCTAGCCAACAAAATGGATGAACTCCTTCTCCTCTACCAGACTAACTTTGACGTCTCACTGTCTGCTGCTCTATGCTCCACGAAGGCGTGGCTCAGCGCCTCCCTCTCGGACAGCAAAGTACAGTTACCATGAGGAGACAAAATCTGCCCTGACTAAATGCGCGTCAAAAATTAGGCTGAAACACTTTTTGTATAGACACGACTTTACAAACTGGGTAAACATTGCATTCAAAGCATAAAATTATGTGAGGTGCCATGGGTGATATAACCCAGACCAGTACACAGTTCCCCTCATTCTATTCCACTCACCTCCACCTTTGCCTGCAGGGTTGAAAGGCCTTCCTGCATCCACTACTGTATCCACATGTTGCCCTTTTGCAGTTTTTTTTCTTTTTTCATTTATTGGTTTCAATTGTTCCCTCTGGTTTTTGGCATTTGGGTATCAACACAAAGTCCATGTGGTGTCCATTGTAATGTCTTCAGTCATGTGCTCCTTAGGACTGTCATTCAGTGCATTGTACGTTTATAGAAATGCAGTTTTGTGGTGTGTGCTCAGCCTCTGTAGGTTTCAGCAATCTCTGTCTCAAGTCAAAATGAATATAGTGGAATGACAGGGTGATGAAACAGGCTGCTAAGGGAGAGCAGAGATGAATGCAAACAGGAGTATCTGGTGTCCAGTAAGTGCCAGATTTTTCTTTTCTTCCAGCAAGTCTTTAATGGTCTAGTGAGAATCCTTGGACAGAGGTCACATACCGTTGGTCTGTGCATTGAAGTTTTACGTTCAGATTTCTTCCCGTCTGAATTTCTGCTTGTGTTCTCACGGCCATTTGGTTTTTGTTTGGCATAGAGATGCTTCTCATTAAATAATAAAAGTAGTTTCAGTCAGTCATGTGCACCAGTTGTGCAGCATTTCTTTATTAAGTTCAGAGAGCAAAGATTTCTCCTCCCCAAAGGCAATGATGAGATCTGTCAGTGATGTCCATGGACTGTTTGTGTTCTAAAGTTAGATTCTTTATTTTATTTTATGTATTTATTTTTGATCAACCTTGAATTGTTTCATCCACAAATTGGGCAGATTTTCAAGGCATATGAGGGTAACAGCTGTACATGCATGTAAGGTTTATTTTCCTTCAATAGGTGCTTACATTTCTTCCCATTGTTGTGTGTCTGTCTTCAGGTTAATCAGTGACTGAAGAGGATGAAGCTCTCCTGATTGTTTATCGTCCTGTCTTCATTCACACATCACCTTCATCATGAACCACACTCCCAGCCCCCAACTCTCAGAAGGCGGTAAGACGGCTGGAGGTGGTCTGCTGTGTAGCCTGGGTCTTGGGTCTGACAGGGGCATCCGCTCCCCAGACAGCCTCACCCACACACCCAGCCCCACAGGGGGAACCCCCAGCTCCAGCCCGCCACTGCTGCTGTCACCCGGACTGGGAGGCCTTGGCCTGGGATCCCTGGGTGATGGAGCCGGGGCTGACTGGGAGAGCAGAGAGGAGCTGAGGCTCAGGGAGCTGGAGGAGGCTCGGGCCAGAGCAGCTCAGATGGAGAAGACTATGAGGTGGTGGTCAGACTGCACCGCCAACTGGAGAGAGAAGTGGAGCAAGGTGGGCTGAGAGATGATAATGAGCAGCTGTAAATTATTATACAGTAGTGATGTTCCCAGATAATTATTGTGGTTTACTGATTATTACACATTGTGTAATAATTCCGACCAACAAGTTGTGCACACATTTACTAATGCATATGTACATTTTGGCAGTAGTAGATTTTATGCTTAATTTTAATTATTTAATTTGATAAATTGGAATAAATTCGATTTTAGATTTTATAATGTTGGTTTAACACTGTGCTCCACAAAATGTTGCCAATAGATTTTCATAGTTTTATGTGTATCGTAGTTTTATGTGATATACATAATGTTGTATTTCAATGCAGTACAGAGTGCCTACTATCAGACCAAGCAGAAGTACTCATTAAATAAAATTTAAAAAACATACAACATAAAAGACACATTAAAGATTACAAAATAAGTAAAATGGTTGAAATACAGTTGAATTTCTGTCATAACTTGAGTGGCTTTTATAGTGAATAATTTCAGGATGACAGCAGTTGCATTACACAAAAACTGTTCACTCAAGATCACTTCCAAACATATTCTGTAACGTTTAACCTGAGACTGAACAGTGTCCAGCTGCTAATGAAGACCCTGAGATGTGATTGAAACCTGTGAAACTTGAGTTTACATTATTTTTGTTTTAAAAGAAAATCCATTTGTGTGTTTACACAGGGGCCTTGCCATAGCAGTTATACCTCAGCTGTTTCATATCCAGCCATCTAAAAGTTATGTACATATAGTATAGATTTGTATTAACATGTACATTTTATATCACAACAATATCCTGAAAGGCTTTCTGGAAACTTAAGAATGATGAACATTTTTCGGTATTTATCTAAAACCAATTAGTTTTCTCCTAAACATAAAGTATCATTTTAGGGAATCCTTGGTCAGCAATTCCCTTCCAGTGACCAAAACCTTCCTCCAGTTCTGACCAGTCTCCCTTTCCCTGCTGCTGAGAAGACATACAGTGCCTTGCGAAAGTATTCGGCCCCCTTGAACTTTGCGACCTTTTGCCACATTTCAGGCTTCAAACATAAAGATATAAAACTGTAATTTTTTGTGAAGAATCAACAACAAGTGGGACACAATCATGAAGTAGAACGAAATTTATTGGATATTTCAAACTTTTCTAACAAATAAAAAACTGAAAAATTGGCCGTGCAAAATTATTCAGCCCCCTTAAGTTAATACTTTGTAGCGCCACCTTTTGCTGCGATTACAGCTGTAAGTCACTTGGGGCGGATCTCTGAATGATCCAATGTTGACCTAAATGACTAATGATGATAAATAGAATCCACCTGTGTGTAATCAAGTCTCCGTATAATTGCACCTGCACTGTGATAGTCTCAGAGGTCCGTTTAAAGCGCATAGAGCATCATGAAGAACAAGGAACACACTAGGGAGGTCCGAGATACTGTTGTGGAGAAGTTTAAAGCCGGCTTTGGATCCAAAAAGATTTCCCAAGCTTTAAACATCCCGAGGAGCACTGTGCAAGCGATAATATCGACATGGAAGGAGTATCAGACCACTGCAAATCTACCAAGACCTGGCTGTCCCTCTAAACTTTCAGCTCATACAAGGAGAAGACTGATCAGAGATGCAGCCAAGCGGCCCATGATCACTCTGGATGAACTGCAGCGATCTACAGCTGAGGTGGGAGACTCTGTCGATAGGACAACAATCAGTCGTATACTGCACAAATCTGGCCTTTATGGAAGAGTGGCAAGAAGAAAGCCATTTCTTAAAGATATCCATAAAAAGTGTCGTTTAAAGTTTGCCACAAGCCACCTGGGAGACACACCAAACATGTGGAAGAAGGTGCTCTGGTTTGAAGCCTGAAATGTGGCAAAAGGTCGCAAAGTTCAAGGGGGCCGAATACTTTCGCAAGGCACTGTACTGAAGACAGTTTTTTACTCATTAGCAAAGAGGATATTTTTCCTCATTCTTGTGGGGTCCGAACACTTGCTGAGGCCACTGTATTTTATTCCTCTTTGCCACAGAGCCCCAGTGCTGTACAAAAATTGCGCCACTTCATTGTATTGACTGAAATATTCCTTCATCATCACCCGCACTATAGTTAGTTTTAACTCAGTTCCATGTACACTGTCCTGCTGCCAGATGTGCTCACTAGACCTACTGCAGAAAACAGTCCCCACAAATGCACTATGCCCTCTTATTTGAAAAATAGACTGTCCCAGCTGTTTTAGGAAATAAAGAGCCTTTAAAAAAATTAAACTACATATTCATGAATTGTTTTTAAAGATGTGTGTTTTCTGGTAAATCAGTGGGTTTAGGGCTGATTAGTTCATCCTGTATGCACGAATGTTGACTACTATATGTTTCTCAGGTTCGTGCAGAGCGTAACCGCGCTCGTGACGAGGTTCGTCAGCTGAGACAGCGGCTGGACACCCTTACCAAGGAGCTGACCAGTGTTCGGCGGGAGCGGCAGGAGCTCGCT
>NW_018128218.1:777328-785438 GCF_001952655.1 Monopterus albus
TCTCCATGGCAACCACACAGTTCTTCCACCATCTGCCACTTCTCCCTCTTCCTCCGCTACACATCATTGTGGTGCTTCCTCTTCTTCTTGTCCATCTATCCCTCCCTTCTCTCCTGCTTCCTCCTCCTCTTACTCTCAGGTCCACAGTGACAGCAAGCTAGACTTTGTGGGGGAGGGGCCACCAGGGTCTCCAGAACCTGAGCCAGTAAGGGACGTGGACTTGGACAAGAAAAAGATGGGTCAACAAAAGGTGAGTCTGCAGTGTGTATTTCTGTTGGGTCAAGTCTGTTATTAAATTAGCTGGAGTCATTGAAAATAAATGTTTTTGTCTACACAGAACTGAGCATATTAACCTCCATAGATGACAAACAACAACAAAATGATACCAATTAGCCTGCAGCACAGATGATGCTTTAAATATTATTGCATGTGTTAAAGGTTTGTAACCAAACTAGCATCGTGGCTGCAGAGGTGGTAGTGCCAGGTGGTCTCTTGGTCAGTCAGTCCATCACTTTGGTCCGGTTTGAAATACCTTAGCAATCTCTGGATGGATTGTCATGAGATCTGAATCCTAATGTTCTGGAGATCCCCTGACCTTTGCTCTAGTGCTACTGTGAGGTTGGAATTTGTGGTTTTAACTGAAATATCTCAAGTGCTACTGACTAAATACATTTCCATGAAATTTGACGAGGGAAAGCCAGGATAACTCCAAAAAGCAGCTGCTACACTGTCAATCAACCAATTAGCTGTGATTCCACTAGAAGTTTAAATAGATGGATAGATATAGATAGGGGCTTTATTGTCATTGTAGTTGTACAACAAAATTTGTTTGACAACTCTGTGAGCAGCTGAGCAGTGATTTAAAAAAAATCTAAATAAAACAGGATAGTTGCAATATAAATATAAGCAACAACGATAAACCCAACAGTAAATATACGGAATGGTATATGTGTACAGTGATGTTTGCGTGATGCGAAACAGTGCAGTAGTTAATGTCAGTAGGATGTAAGGTGCTAAGTGCATTAGCAGCAGCTTGGTGGGAAATGGGGTGGTGGTGGGTGGGAAACAGGTTGGTTATTACAGTTTTCAGTCTTTTGCAGCTGTGGGTGTGTGTGCATGAGGGACGGGGGTGTAACACAGGCTACAGCTCCAGGGAAGCAGCTGTTCCTTAGCCTGTTAGTGTGTGTCTTCATTGTCCTGTATCTTTTGCCCAAGGGCAGGGGGACAAACCGTCTGTAACCTGGATGAGCTGAGTCCTTAATGATGTTGTTAGTCCTCTGGTGTAAGTGGCTAGCATAAACTGTGTCCAAATTGAGGAGCTGAGTTCCCACAGTTCTCTGTGCAGTCTTGACTATCTGGGCCAGGTCTCTCTGGTTCTCTGCAGTGCAGCTGGTATACCACACCATAACACAGTGGCAGAGAATGCTCTCTATTGTGCTTCTGTAGAAGTTCACTAGGAGCTGAGAAAGGACTTTGGCTTTTTTAAGCTTCCTCAAGATAGAAGAAGAGCCTCTGCTCAGACTTCTTCACCAAGTAGAAGGTGTTAATGGTCCACGTCAGATCTTTTGTGACGTGCAGACCCAAAGATTTTGTCATTGACCTGTTCGACTTCCTCACCATTCATGTGAAGGGGGGGAGGTGATGTTTCCCTGGGCCTTCTGTATCAGTTCAACTATAGTGGTGTCATCAGCAAACTTCACTCTAGTGTTGGAGGAGTGGGTCGGGGTGCAGTCCTGGGTGAACAGGGTGAATAGTGAGAGTGGATGATGTGCAGTTGCCCACCCTGACATTTTGTGGTCTGTTAGTGAGGAAATCCAAAATCCAGGAGCAGAGTGTGGTGGTTAATCTCAGGTTGTTGAGCTGGTTTACCAGTTTATGGGGGACTGTTGCATTGAAAGCAGAACTAAAATCAACAAAGAGCATCCCGACATACAGTATGTGTTTGGATGCTCCAGATGGGTCAGGCCTGTATGAAGTGCAATTGAGATTGCGTCCTCTGTCAATCTGTTTCCACCGTAGGCAAACTGGTGGCTGTCCAGATTGGTGGAAATGCTGGCTTTGATGTGGGACAGAACAAGCCTTTAAGCCATTTAAAAAGATTTTTTTTATATATATATATATATCCAGTATCAGTGGCGGGCCATGCATTTGGTACCTGGGCCTTCAGTGGAGACTTACCCGACTTAGTTCACCTCTTAATACCACCACTGTACGTCGCAATTATAGAAACCATCAATGCTATACAAAAACGCAATATAATAAAGTGTGGCATTACAGAGAGAGAGGTATTTCGCGTATAGAGGGTGAATACCGTTTTTACTAAAGCAAGAAACCCAGTTAAGACAACTCCAAAACCTCTACACTACAACCGCAACTGTGATCTCTGTGTTTCAGTTCCATCGTAAGCCCTTTTCTAGTTTTGCTCTGACCAACCAATCAGAGGACGGAAAAATGCTGACATCATTGTGGGCCAGCTAGCTGGCCCTGTGAGGCAAATTTGAAATCTGATTGGTTAAAGAAACAGTCCCATTGCTAATATAGTTTAAGTTATATGGGCCAGCACTGCTGATTCTGAAGGCCCTGGGCAGATTAGATTGACATGGCAACACATAGAGGCTGAAATCTGATTGGACGAAATGAAGAGAACAGACTGTTGGGAATAAATTAATACAATTTCATGGAACAAATATTAGAATTGCAGTTGTAAATGTAGGTCAGTGCTTCTAATAGTGTTTAGGCCAGCAGAGAAGGCCTTGCTGGCCCTGACGGCCCACCACTGTCCAGTATATCCTTCACGTTTCAATAAAACAAACGTGAGGATTTCATCTTGAGGCCTGGGGACAAGTACAGCACAGTTCTTCTATTAGTTTCTAAACAAAAGGATAAATTAAAAAATGACTGACATGTTAACTAATGAAAAAGTTGTATCCCTAAAGTCTGTGAATAACTACTGAATAACTCCAATGCATTTATTAGTTTGTAAATTAAATTGGATCATGTAATTTTGCATGCTGTTCTGTAAAGTGCTCCTGACTTGCTGTTTGTATCCACACAAGTTAGTATGGAAGGAGGCTTGCTTGGTGCACATTCAGGGTAGCCTGATGGTACTGTAGATATGAACTGGAATCACTATCTCCCTGATATCAGCGAGGTCAGGTCCTCTACTGCTACATGGACAATGTGACCTGAACCTCAGTGAATGGAGGCCACTAGCCATGTCTCCACTGAAATGATACAACTCAACCTGGTTTAGTTTCTCACCAATGCTGCATGTGTGTTGGGGATGTGTCCTATTTACACACACATGTCCCTGAGTGCTCAGGGATGCTGCAGTACTCCTCTGTTAGCCAGCTCTGTGCAGACCATCCTACATCCAATACCTGAAGCATATTTGCTTTGTTAAAAATTCAGACCTGACTTACTGCTTCACTCTGCATCTGCACTCTGTACATACTGATGCAAAACGCAAAGGAAGACATTCAACTTCTATGGGGTTTAGTACTAATCACTCTCATAGGTGATATTTCAGCCTCCAGACATGCAGAAATACTCTGTGAAAACTATGATATACTGAAATACAGAAAGCTGCTACTTCTGGAATTCAAATTGCTGCAAGTCCAGCAGTTACTCAGACAGGACTACAATGTAATATAACTGTTAATGTAATGTTTTGCTTTTGAGTGGCACTTCAAGGACCATTACAAGTTCAACAGCAGCACCTTCACAGACAGATCCTGCATTGCTGTCATAGTGGCTGGATGGTGCAGATGGGAGTCGTTCTCATGTTCACAACATGCACATTAATCAACTCTGTATGGTTGTGGAGTTGGTTGTGTTTAGGTTAAACATATCATGCACTGGTGATAAATCACTATAGCCATTACATTTAGGTTTATTTACCTTGAATGCCAGACTTTGACTGATGTGATGCATCCAAATGTGTTTGACTTTCCAGGGACATTATCAAGGGAAAGTTTGAAGTATCAAGGGGAAGGATATATTGAAGCTTTCAGAAAACCAGATGCCAAGATGTTGATGTGAATTTGGAAGCCAGTAATCACAGACACCAGGAAAGATATTTTACCTTTTCATAAAGACCAATGAAACAAACCCCCTAAAACCCAGCAGCTAGCCTGAATGTCTGAATAATAATAATAATACTTTATTTATATAGCACTTTACAACTCAAAACAGGAGCACAAAGTGTTTCACAATAAACATGCATACCATAGCAAACCTTAAAAACAACAAGAAATAACATATCGAAAAGGTGGATGATAAAACAGCAAAAGAAAAGATACCCCCAAAAAACTGGGTTAGATGTCATACGCCCGTCTAAAAAGGTAAGTTTTTAGAGTTACCTTAAAAGGGGCCAACTCAGTTATGGACCGCATTTCTGGAGGTAACGAGTTCCAGAGCCTAGGGCCATAGCTGCTAAAAGAGCGATCGCCCCATTTTTTATAGCAAGGTGTCTGTGTTAACGTAGCAGTGAATAAAGGTCACTGTTGTTGCCTATCAGAGTTGACCTTCAGTCGGGTCAGGCAAGGTTTCCATGCTGATATGTGCACATACACACTAACGCACACACCCAGAAATGCACATGTAGGCAGTGGCATTCCACAATTATGCGTGTGCCAGTGCTGGCAGTATAGGTGGCCTTGAAACAATGGCTGACTGTTGCTCACACACAGCACAACTCATTTCCTGTCTCCCTTCATTCTTCTGGTTCTCACAAACCCTGAGTACCTCCACATGTTGCTCAGTATAGTTTGTGGTGTTACAGACATTTATTAACCACTGGGTCCCTCTGTTGGGGATCACTAGTAATGGCAGGAGCCATGCAGAGCTGTGATGCAGTAGCATCACAGCTCTGTTCTGCAATTGGCATACCTCAACTTAGTGTCAGTAATGCAAATGAAATGGCAGGTAAAGTTGTTAAACACGTCACTTTCTAATAAACTAGGAAAAAAGCCTTGTTTATAGAGTGACCTCAGTGTATTTTTCAAGCATGCTAAATCATGCAAAAAAAATTCTAAATCCACACATCTGAAAATAATCCAAACCTTATCACTTACTGGCTGTGCAGACATTTCAATAATAAATGTTATCTTATGATGACATTTAATGGCAAGATTTGTATGGCTAAAATTTTTGATCCAGATTATTGTAAATGTTTAAAAATGTTTGAAGCTAAAAGCTTGAGGATAACATTCAGCATTTGTTGGTTTTAAAAGGCTCTGTTGTCAAATGTGACTGTGTGCCTTGGTCGTTCTCTGACCACTCACTGACCCCTGGTCCATGACCGACTCCCATTTGATGCTGTTAGTGTTTTTGATATTTTCTTTAAAAAACAACTGATGAAGTGTTCTTTCAGTTTCTTGTCCATGCCCATTGCTGTTAGTTCTGAGGAACTGGACCGCAATGGGCCCGAGTTGGGCCAAGTCAATTTATAATCTAATTGGGTCAAGTCTGGTCCAACTATACTGCCACAGGACTCTGCTCTGTGTGTCAACATGTCTAATACTAGGACGGATCACATGGATCTCAGATTGCCATAATCACTCCAGGAGCAACTGTATTAGGAGCTCACTAGTCTATGTAAAACGTGCCCTGTCAAATAACAGTTATTTAGAATTTAATTCACAAATATTGGTCAGGAAATGATTAACATCTGTCAGCAATGGTCCATTTGGCTACAAAATATTTTATTCCTGGTGCAAGAGGTAATAGGACTTTTTAGAGATGCTAGGAATTATTTTCTACATTTGGTCTGTGTAAATTATTATTATACTGCTGTTCTTTTCAGTCATTGTGCTGCTGCCAGTGCTGGTGTTCTTACTCTATTTATTAGGGTCTGTTCACATTTACTATAATTTCAATGGGGTCCAATTATCCTTTAATCTATTCAGGTTAGATCAAGGGACATTGTGTTTGGGTAGATTTTTACAAATTAGTTTTGATAGTGTCCTGTTCAAAATTTTGGACCTGTGAAAACATCTGCTCTAAAAGTGCTGCATGTGAGGATGGTGTTGGTGGTAAGTACTGACTCCCTGAGGAATATTTACCAGGCTTGCCACAATGCAGTGTCATGGGAATTTTTTTCAGCTTAGCATGTAATTTAAGAGTCTGTCTCTATGTGTCAGCCCTGTGATAGACTGGCGACTTTTCCAGGGTGGACCCTCGCCCAGTGTTAGCTGGGATTGGTGTGTTTGAGCCTTCTTGGCCAGTGTTGTGGTATTGATGCTCCAGGAGAGGTCCTCAGAGATGTGCACCCCCAGGAACCTGGTGTTGCTCACTCTCTCCACTACAGCACCGTCGATGGTCAGTGGTGGATGCTATAGAGGTTTTCTCCTGAAGTCCACAATGATCTCTTTAGTCTTCCCCACATTGAGGAAGAGGTTGTTGTTCTTACACCACTGTTCCAGTTGGCACACCTCACTCCTGTAGTTGTACTCATCATTGTTGGTAATGAGGCCAACTACAGTCGTGTCGTCCACATTCATTCACATTCCATCCTTCCAGATGTTATAGCAGCTAACCTGGTTTTCTACTTGGTTACAGTGCACAACAGTTCTCACCCCTGCAGCACACATCACATCAAACTAACATCTCTTTTGGTTTACTTTTAGGAAACTCAAACAGCCACACCCTTAATTATGCCTAACTTTTAGTCTCAATACAAGTTAAACAGGTGAGTTATAAAATAAATTTCACCCCTTGTACAGTTGTAATAGTATGGAAAATTTGCTAAAGAGACAAAAGCCAGCCTCAAGTGGCCATTTGAGAAACTGCACGTTTTGGCACTTCCATGTTGGCTTCATTTCTCAGCCTCGGAGGCTGCCGCTTAGTCCAGCTGAAATACAGTATGTCAACATGAACTGACTCCACACACATTCATTGTCCCCAAAGGATGTATCCTACTGACTTCAGTGATTCCCTGACCTTCTGGTCAATGTTTTTATCTATCCTGTGAAATGCAGTATCATGCCCTCATGTTCCTAGCTTGCTAGCATATTAGCTCTCCAGATGCAGCGGTTCACCAGCTAGCCCAGTGGATAGTCTGTGTATCACTCAGCCTCTAGCGCATATATGTCAAACTCAGGCCTGCGGTGTAACTATTTGGCCCGCAAGATAATTTCAAATGTCTATTAGAGCTGGCCCGCCAGTATATATCACATGCACCGCTAATACGAAGGTGAAGCCCTTCTTATCGCCTGCAGATTTAGAAAAAGCTATCCATGCTCCATCACCTCGCAACTTGACTACTGCAATGCCTTCTATGTTGGAATCTCTGTCTCTTCTCCGGAAGCTTCAACTGATCCAGAACACTGCAGCTCGACTGTTGTCGAACACCCCCAGGTACACCCACATCACCCTTGTTCTTCTCTCACTACACTGGTTGCCAGAACAGTTTAGAGTTGACTTCAAGGTGCTACTATTTGTATTTAAGTTTATGAATGGCCTCGCTCCTCCATACCTGTTGGATCGTCTGTCTATTTATGCTCCACGTAGAGCTCTGCGCTCCTCAGAGCATCTGTCCTTGGTTGTCCTACGGTCTCAGTACAAAAACTGGGGTGATCATTCTTTTGCTGTGCATGGCCCCAGACTCTGGAATTCTCTACCCCTAGAGCTACGGTTCATAACCGAGCAGGGGGCTTTTAAGTCAACTCTAAAAACCCACCTTTTTAGACAGGTTTTTGGTGCTTAACCTGCCTTAGTTGCTCCGAAGGGACGTCTTTTAACTTGTTGTTTTATGCTACTTGTATCCTAATATGGAAGCTTTTTACTGCCTGTTAGGTATTTTTAGTCAGATAGATATTGGTTAGATACTTGTTGTATTAGGAATGTTTAGAGTAGACAGGGTGTCTAGCTTGGGCTGTTAAATGCTTAGTCATTCTCATGAGTGGCTGCAGGATGCTTATGGTCAAGGATAACTAGATAGAAAAGTTTATGACTGTCAGCAGACAGGATGTTTAATATTATTATTATGACGTGTATAACTGTAGCCTTAGCCATAATATGTTCTTATGTTTAATATCACGACATGTTACTAGAGGTCGTGTGAGAATGTTTTTAGCTACACACCACTTAATCAACAGACACACACACA
>NW_018128218.1:786282-787575 GCF_001952655.1 Monopterus albus
CATCACCCTGGTCTGTTGACCCCAAATACTTAAACTCCTGCACCTTCTTGACCTCTGCCCCCTGTAACCTCACTGTTCCACTTCCCTCCCTCTCATTCATACACATGTATTCTTTTTTACGACTGACTTATATTCTTCTTCTTTCCAGAGCAGACCTCCACCTTTCCAGGTGTTCCTCCACCTGCTCTCTGCTCTCACTACAGATCACAATGTCATCCGCAAACATCATTGTCCACGGAGATTCCTGTCTGACCTCATCTGTCAACCTGTCCATCACCATAGCAAACAAGAAGGGACTCAAAGCTGATCCTTGATGTAGCCCCAACTCAAGCTTGAACACCTCTGTCTGACCTACAGCACATCTCACTACTCCTCTCATACATATCCTGAACTACTCTGACGTACTTCTCTGCCACTCCTGACATAGCTCCTCTCTCGGCACTCTGTCGTACGATTTCTCTAAATCCACAAAGACGCAATGCAGCTCCTTCCGACCATATCTATACTTCTCCATTAACTTCAGCTTCAGCCCCGTTATTCACTCAAACTGTGAAAAACCTGGGAGTGTTATTTGATAGCAGCCTCAATTTTGATCATTGGCTCTTGACTTGACTACTGCAATGCCCTCTATACTGGAATTAGTCAGTCTCAACTCCATAGGCTCCAACTTGTACAAAACGCGGCTGCTCACCTACTGTCAAACACTCCAGAGAATGCTCACATCACCACGGTTCTTCAGTTGCCTCACTGGCTTCCGGTACAGTTTAGAATTGATTTAAAAATTTTACTGTTTGTGTTCAAGGCCATTAATGGCCTTGCTCCGGCTTATTTGTCTGATCTTTTAATTATTCATACCCCGGTCAGAGCGCTGTGTTTCTCTGAGCACTTGTCTCTGGTTGTCCCATGGGCAAGGTACAAAAAGTGGGGAAACCGTTCTTTTGCCGTATATGCCCCCAAGCTCTGGAATGCCTTGTCCCCTGAGCTTCGGTCTATAATGGAGTTAATGGTCAATCTCAGTCTAAATTAAACATTTATTCAGATGGGCTTTTGGCATTTAATATTTAGCAGTAATGCTATACGAGACCTACAGGCCGTCCTGATTTTATATTTTGCAATCTTACGCTCTCTGTATTTGGACTCATTTTTATTTTACAGGAATTTTATGGTTCTTATAGATCATTGTTTTAAACTTATGCAATTATTATTATTATTAACATTCTCAGAGCAAAAATTGCATCAGTAGTGCTCTTTCTGGGAATGAAGCCATACTGCTGCTCACAGATATCAACTTCC
>NW_018128218.1:787618-794007 GCF_001952655.1 Monopterus albus
AGTTGCTACAACTCTGCACATCACCCTTGTTCTTAAAGATCAGTACTTCTCTGCCACTCCTGACATCCTCATTATTTGCTTAGGTCTTATTGTTTTAGTAGTGTTTTTATTAGTTACACATGTTCTGCTGTAAAGCACTCTGTGCTCTGTTGGAGTTGTAAAGTGCTATATAAATAAAGTTTTATTATTATTATTATTATACTGCAAATCCCAGAATGCTTTGCTAGTGCAATGGCGCGTCAATCAAGACCCGCAAGCACCTTTTGTTTACATTCATTAGCAACTTCATGCTACTAGGCACCTCGGGCAAATATAATCCACCCCTCCCAGAAAATGGCCAAACGAAAGATGGAAAGCTGGAGCTTTCAACACAGGTGGGAGGAAGATTATCTGTTCATTAATGTAAAGGGCAGAACTGTTTGTCCGGTGTGTGGAGTCAATGTGGCTTTAACGAAAGAATATAACATAAGAAGACACTATGAAACGAAACGATTTGGCATTTTTCTCAGCTTTTTGTGTTGTTTCAATGCAAACAAAAGACAAACATGAGAATACCAAAGAATTTGTGATTGCAGCAATTTTCTGGGAGCAGTGGTGTGTTATCTGACAGAAATGCAGGGTGTCAATATGTTTGGCCATAACTGTATGTATTGCATATATGGATATGCAAAATTTGGTCATGGTAATGTTAGAAATTAACCCAATTCTTTTGTTGGAAGTGCAAGATGTGAAGACAGGAGAGGACTGTTTAAAATCAACAGAAAGTTTACTGGAAGTCTGAGCACAGGTAAAGTCTTACAGTGCTGGGATCAGAGAGACAGAGCTCCCGCAGGAATTCCATCCTCTGAACCATGAGTTATGTGTTTACAATGCATTTATCTGGCTGGGTCTGGCCTGCCCTAAACAAAGGTACAACACTCAACACTTCGTAATCCTATTGGCCCTTTGGTGTAAACCGGAGCTCACACCTCCTTGTTGAAATGTGGTAAAATCCTAGGTGTGTGTGTGTGTGTGCGCGTGTGTGTGTGTGTGTGTGTGTGTGTGTGTGTGTGTCAGGTGGCAGCTTGATCTTGATCAGTGGGTGGTCTGGGTTGCAGGCGACCTGTGTGTGTGATGCTAATAAGTATGCTGAACTGGCCAGGTGGTTATCTCAGGTTGTGAGCCCCCTGGCTCTGAAGGACACCCCATGACAAAGCAGAACCTGGGATATGCTAAGTAGGTCTAGGTGTGGGTGTAAAACAGGCCAACAGGTCTTTGTTAAAATATAAATAGGCTGTTTGGTTACTAGGAGATGCAAACATCCTGTCTCTACAGCATAAAGTCCCACTGTTACACTCAGCACAATACAGCTTTCATCAATACAGTTTTAATATGTATAAGCCAGGAAAATAAAACATATGAAAAGTAACTAAAAGAAAATGAAAAACTGAAAAGTAACTAAAGGGATGAAAAGTAACTAAAGCTTACAAAGTAACTAGAGCCTATAAGAATCAAATCTTACAGTAACACTGTATCACCATATCTGGGCTGCAAGAATATGCTATTATTCACCTCATATCTGCAAGCTGGTATTCTGGTCTCATCTTCTCCTTTGTCTCTCTGTGTCTTCTTCTGTCAGGACCTGGAGCTGCTGGAGTCAGTCCTCCATTCCCAGACCCTGGGTGCTGACAGTCAGGATGCCTGGGACAGTCGTGGTGGCAACGCCGATGTTAACCCTACCAGCCCACGTTCATCCTCTGGTCTGAGCCGGCAGGAACGCAGCAGGCAGCTGTGGGAGGATGTGAGCACAGTGGAGGAAGACTCCAGCAAACTAAACGCCCTGCAGCTTCGCCTGGACGAGTCCCAGAAAGTCCTGCGGAAAGAGAGAGAGTAAGAGAGACAGGAAATACAAAACTGCAAGGATACCAGTCAAACGTTTGGACACACTTTCCCATTGAATTGAATGAGAATGTCTGTCCATCAGTATAATGAGTACTTACTTTGAAGGACATTTACTTCCAGCATGTTTTTAACTATAGCCACTCCACCAGTTTTGTACATCAAGATCAGTTTATCTTGGCCTTGGAGGAGCTTTGTCAAGTCTGACTGGAAGTCCACTTTAAAAGTGAGATGGGGATGACATGTTTGTGCTAATGAAGCATTGTGTCCGCTGTCTCTCGTCCTCAGGACCAGCTGTCTGTCAGCAGCAGCTCCCAAAAAACAACTGCTGGCCAAGCATGTTTGTGCTAATGAAGCATTGTGTCCGCTGTCTCTCGTCCTCAGGACCAGCTGTCTGTCAGCAGCAGCTCCCAAAAAACAACTGCTGGCCAAGCATGTTTGTGCTAATGAAGCATTGTGTCCGCTGTCTCTCGTCCTCAGGACCAGCTGTCTGTCAGCAGCAGCTCCCAAAAAACAACTGCTGGCCAAGCATGTTTGTGCTAATGAAGCATTGTGTCCGCTGTCTCTCGTCCTCAGGACCAGCTGTCTGTCAGCAGCAGCTCCCAAAAAACAACTGCTGGCCAAGCATGTTTGTGCTAATGAAGCATTGTGTCCGCTGTCTCTCGTCCTCAGGACCAGCTGTCTGTCAGCAGCAGCTCCCAAAAAACAACTGCTGGCCAAGCATGTTTGTGCTAATGAAGCATTGTGTCCGCTGTCTCTCATCCTCAGGACTAGCTGTCTGTCGGCAGCAGCTCCCAAAAACAATTGCTGGCCAAGCTGTTCTTGCCAGGCTGACTGACAGCAGAAATTTATTGCTCAAAAATAGTTTAAGTATGCCGCATGAAGATTAAACAGAAAACAGCATGGCTTTTATTTGTTTATTCAATAGGATAGATTTCCTTATCCTTGAGAGTGGGTGAGACCCTATTTAATGTATTACAGGAGGCTGGCATTATAATGTGGGTGCATGCTAGGTAAGGGTCAAACAAAAAAAGCCATTGATTGCATTATGGGAAATGTAGCATCTGGCATTTGGGTAGTTTATTTTGAATGCAGGATTTGTAATGAAGTACTTTTACACTAAGGTATTTTTGCTTTTAATTATGTACATAAAGGTCCTGAATGCTACCTTCACCACCCCTTAAAAATACTAGTGAACTATGCTGATGCATTAGACTCAACTAGCAGCAAACCAGTTGTTGACTTCTCCCAAACAGTTTATAATTTTCCGCCTAGTTTCTCAGTAAACATTTCCATTTACTGTGTTTGGACTTTTTGTACTTTATCAAAAGCAGAGAAATTCAAAAACAATACATCTTAAAATGAGTTGCAGCCCACATGTAGCTGCACAAACTGCCTTGTTCAGGGCGTAACCCACAATACACAGCTTTGTTTTTAGTTGGTAATTACAAACACCTAATGATAACAGGCACCAACAAACTGGAAAGCACTGCTCTCACTGATGTAAGGACCAAAACATGGCAGCAGTCGACCTCACAAGAAACTAAGGGATTTATACATATCAACTCCACTAAGAAGAAATTATTGCACAAAATGACCAAACCTTTTTTAACATGTATTGTTTTTAAATCATTCATGTAAGACATTTGAATAAAGGCTTTTTATTCATTTCAGCAAGACCGGCTTACATTTTTCTTTTCTTTTTTCATTTCTACATCTGTTTGGTCTCTTTTTGCAATGTGCACCTTTGACATATGTGAACTGAACTTCCTAAGCACTCTAGCATTTTCTTGTTTTTTCAGAAAAATGCTAATTTAGCCCATGGAGCAAACGCATGCGTACCCACGTCAGTGAGAATATTTCCTTTGAGTTAATTCAAACGTTAGCACAGGAGGAAACATGCACAGATGTTTCAGCTTTGCTTTCTTCAGTTTACAGTAGTTCTTCAGTTTTATGGTGGAGTTCTTTTAGCTGTTCACCAGCAATGCATGTCAATTAACTCAAACTATTTCTGCCTCTGGTTACGTGTGATCAGAGGCATCCTCAGGTTTGCTTCTCTGGGAACCTCACAAGGCTCCTCACAGCATTTAGTCACAAAAACAACACAGAACTATATATAAATTACACAAACAGAATTACAGATTGTACAAGAAAACAATTAATGTGAATTAAATGGGCAGTTCCAGAAACATAATCTTCAACCATTATAGATTAGAACAAATACATAATAAATAAACTGAATGGTTTTTGACATTAAAATACCAGGGGAAACTGTTATCCTACTGAGGAGATCAGATGGAGTGGCTATAGAGTTGTCTCCTTCATTACCTTGGTAAGGGGATTGTTTGTCCCCTGCCAACCTGTGAAGACCAGTGTAACCCATAGCCAAAGTAGACAATGAACATTCCTCCACCACTGCTTATTCTACATTGTAAATGACCACCTCTGCTGGCAGCTTTGTCTGGAGCTGAAGCCAGGAAGTGCATTCAACACTTTTATTTTCTTTGGAGGATGTGAGATGTTTTAGTATACAGCTGTGAGATACCAGCAAAGTACTGAAATGGGAGTGCCATGGGTAAAATGTGGGACTTGACGCGTACTATATACAATAGCTGTATAACTCAAACCAGGACAGGCCCCACTCAGCCCTATCATATCAACACATCTTACTGTGAAGTCTTATTTCCGTGGGCAGCTGGTCATGTGTGCCATGTATTTTAAAATATCCTGAGCTATAGCAGGTTCATCAGTCAGTGTCTCCTGGGGTCATAAAGGGAAGCTGTAGGCAGTGACTGGTATTTCACTAGTGATCTCTGAGGTACTTTTTCCCCTTAAAAACTGGAAATGTAAATTGTGAAAAATCCTTTTTGGCTGACATTAGCTGACTCAGATCATAACCCATCCAGGCTCTAGAGCTGTGTGATTGAGTGTCCAAACATCACTAATGTGTGTTGTGTCTTTGTGTCTTCCCCAGAGACAAGCTTGCTCTGACTAAGAGCATTGAGAGGCTGGAGGCTGAACTGAGTCAATGGAAACTTAAATATGAGGAGCTCAGCAAGAGCAAACAGGAGGCCCTCAAACAGGTGAAACATGCATGTAGTCAGGCCACCACTGTGCCAGTCACAACAAGTCTGTGTGGATCTCCTGTTGCTTTCTGGGTCGTCAGAAGGGTCACCTACTGTAGATGTTGGTCCCACAAACAAAATGTGTTTATGTTGTTTGACCAAATAGGGCAACTGCTGTGCCTTAATGTTGCCACTAGCTGCAGGATTAAGATGTTAGATCAGCTAGAGAACAGACTAAACTAGAGAAATGCATTTCCTGTTGAAAATGCATGTGGATGCAATGAGCTGAAGGATCGCCCTGAAAATGCTGAACATTTTGACACCTGAAAGGCATATCTACCTGAAAGTATGCTGAAGTACAATTTTTCCATTAATTTGAATGGGGGAAATTTTCAAAATAAAGCTAAATATTTCAGAAGTGTGAAGTGTATAAAAAGTCTGAGTCAAAGAATGAATGCCCTGGGAGACTTGAACATTTTGATACCTGAAATACCTGAAAGTATGCTTAAGTAGAATTTCCCCATTCATTTGAAAGGGGCAAGATTTTCAGAATAAAGCTAAATATTTTAAAAGTGTGATCTTTTGAAAAATTGTTAATAGAAGCATGAATGTCCTGGGAGAGCTGAACATTTTGATACCCAAAATAGGTGACGGTATGCTGAAGTAGAATTTTCCCATTCATTTGAATCAAGGAAAACTTTCAAAATAAAGCTAAATATTTCAAAGGTATGAGATTTAGAAAAATTCTGAAGAGAAGCATGAATGTCCTTGAGCAGCTGATAATTTTGATACCTGAAATAGGTGAAGGTATACTGAATTTGAATTTTCCCATTTATTTGAATGGGGCAACATTTTCAAAATAAATCTAAATATTTCAAAAGTATGAGATTTAGAAAAATTCTGAAGAGAAGCATGAATGTCCTTGAAGAGCTGAACATTTTGATACCCGAAATGGCTGAAAGTATGCTGAGTGTAGAATTTCCCCATGCATTTGAATGGGGCACGATTTTCAGAATAAAGCTAAATATTATAAAAGTATGAAGTTTAGAAAAATTCTTATAAAAAGCATGAATGTCCTTGAAGAGCTGAACATTTTGATAACTGAAATTATGCTGAAGTAGAATTTTCCCATTCATTTGATTGGGGCAAGATTGTCAAAATAAAGCTAAATATTTCAAAAGTATGAAGTTGTCCTCTGTGCAGACAATGTGAATGCTTTAGAGTCCAGAAATGCTTTTACCCCGTGGGTAGTGTGTACAACCGTCTGATAGCCCATTGTGATGTGTGCTGTTTTCAATATTGCTCGACCAATTGCAGCAACATGTCTCACACAAGTTGGATGTCCTCTTTCAACATTATCTAGCTTAGAGCTATAGTACATCAACACCTTTCGATTGTGACTCCTACTGTCATCTCCTCTCTGAAACAGGACTGCATTTACAATGC
>NW_018128218.1:800382-805426 GCF_001952655.1 Monopterus albus
TTAACCCAGGTGTAACTACAATGTGAAAAGCTTTTAAATGGAATGACTCAATATTCTAAATAATAAAAACTGTAATAACTCTGTTGATAAAATTAGTTTTTAAACTGTGTGTACAAATTTCACATTTTAAAATTTAAAAAGGTTCGATTAGAAAAAAATTCTTGAAGCTAAGGTTCAAAAGATCATAATGTCTAACTATTTAGCGTGATATATATTTAAGTAGTTAACAGCAGTTAACAGATACCAACTGCGTCTGCGAGACAGAATTGTACTGCATTTTGGTAGCGATCGTTGTAGGGAAGAGATAAACAGTAGATCGTAACGTTTTCTGCTGCCAAGCTGCTAGCAGGAGGGGGCGGACTGGCAGTGCCAGCGCCTCTGAGCCGCTCCATATCCAGCTGAGAATCAGCTGTGAGCGTCTGGTGGGAGCGTCTGCACAGGAGCGAGAGAGCGAGAGACGTGGCGATGAGCAAAGTGACATCTGCATGAGGTTTAATATGTACAGCACTGTTGTGTTATTCACTGTTGTATTATGTCAAGATATTAAACAAATTGAAGGAACCGTGGCGATTTATAATTACACAGACGTTTTCCTTCCAGCGTATTTTTTTGACTGCAAGCCTAAGGAGCAGTGAGACGGTACGTGCTGGAATGTGCAACTTACACAAATACCGTCCATCTCTTCGCAATGCCGATTACACAGCTGGATTCTGACAATTTTCTCTGAGTTTCATGCAATATATGTGTATAAAGCTTAAGAATGGCAAAATACGAACACAAACGCACAATGAGGAAGAGGACAAGCACAGAGAGACCTGCTAGAACGGGTGTCACGTGACCGAGAATGTCCCATAGGGTTTACATTGCGCCATTCATTCCTATGGAGGAAAACAGAAAATATAAATGTCGATTATAAAAAAAAACATAAAAGATATCAAGATGATCTTTGCACCATTGGTAGCTGAATGTCTCACGAGTTGAATAGAGTTGAAATGGCATATCTAGCCCAAGGTATGCCGGAGATATTAAGCTTCCAATTTTGCCCCATTCATTTCCAATGGGGAAATTTCTGTAAAAAAAAAAGCTGAATATCTTAAAGTATAAAAGTTATAAAAAAGTTGTATAGAAGCACACATGTCCTTAAGGAGATAAACTGTTTGATACCTCAATAGCCCTTCTAGGTGAAAGTATGCTGTAGAAATTAAATGCTGACAAACAGTGGTAGAAACCAGAATAATAATAAAGAACTGCATAACATAGTGTGGATGCTTATGCATCCACACTAATAATGAAGAAGATAACAAGAGTGTGGATGCTCCCATCCACACTAATAAATAAGAGGAAAACAGTGTGGATGCGTAAGCTTGAATGTCCTTGAAGAGCTGAACATTTTGATAACTGAAATTATGCTGTAAAATTATCCTCATTCATTTGAATGGGGCAAGAGTTTCAAAATAAAGCATAATATAAAAATATGAAGTTTAGAAAACTTCTTAAGAAAAGCACGAATGTCCTTGAAGAGCTGAACATTGTGATACCTTAAATTATGCTGAAGTTAAATTTTCACATTCATTTGAATTCGGCAAGATTTTCAAAATAAAGCTAAGTATGAAGTTTAGAAATGGCTGCCCTTGAAGAGCTGAAGTATGCGGAACCTATTAAGATGTGAAAATAGTCCAATAGGACCCCACAAAGTAGGTATAACAAGTAGCTGTGAATGTGTGTGTGTGTGGGGGGGGGAGATAGAGAGGGAGAGGGGGAGAGAGACAGAGAGAGGAGTTATGTTGGGGCATGTCCCTGCATTTTTTTGGATCACCAGATGGCACTCCAAGACTGTGTCATTGACTCAGCACTTTGAGCTCCCATTGACCTGTATTGCAAAATATAAAGCTGAATAGATTAAAAAGTATAAATGTTATAACAAAATGTCCTTGAAGAGTTGAACAGATAGAGACCTCAATGGCCTGTATAGCTGAAAGTATGCTGGACTTATTAAGTGCCAAAAAAAGGGTAGAAGATCCCAGAATAATAATAAATAAACAACAGAAGAGCATAGTAAAGACCAGGATAACATAGTATGGATGCTTTACAGCATCCATACAATAATCATAAAGAATAGGATAACATAGTGTGGGTGCTTCACATCCACTCAATAATAATAATAAATAAGAGGAAAACATAGTGTGGATGCTACAGCATCCACACAATAATAAAGAACAGGATAACATACTATGGATGCTTTTCAGCATCCATACAGTAATAAAGAATAGGATAACATGGCGTGGGTGCTTCACATCCACACAACTAGAGAAATGCATTTCCTGAAATGTGTGTGGATGCTGATAAGCTGAAAGATCATCCTGAAAATGCCTGAAATCAATTACTGAAACAGCTGAAAGATGAGAAGAAATGGCTGAAGTTCTTTGTTGAAATAGTTGAGAAGAAATGGCTGAAGTTCTAAAACACTAAGGCCATGTGCAACTAGGCAGTGGGCTGACTAATGTTTCCTATCCATGCTGTTTTTGGGGGATTGGTACAGTATGTTGGCGAGGTGCTGTGGCTTGTCACCCCCATCAGTATGGGAGAACACACCTGTTCGATCTGTATAACTGCTGATCAAGGCATGGTTTAATTGGATGGTGTTTGCTGTATAAAGCCCAGTCCCTCTCCAAACCTTTGATTATTATTGAACCTCATGGTAACATCTGTCAATAACATGCCTTTTTGTTCTGTTTAACAGGAAGCAATTTGTAATACTCTGTTGTGTGTCAGGGTGACTTTTTACCAGACATATAGGTATTCAGATCAAATAGTTTCAGCACTAGTGATCATTTTATTGCTTAAGCAGGACACATGATAGAGAAAAAGGTCTCCCAACAGGTGTGTCTCACTGCTCTATTCCTCACATACAGTACTTGTACACTTATCTGCCTTTCGTTCCTTTCTATGAAAACTTCATTTAGATCCCAAAGCCATCTTTAGGTGTAGCTGCTGTCTGCCATTGTTTTCCCTTCATAATTGGCATGATTTACATAATTGGCATGATTCATAATTTTCAGCTTCCAATACTTGCTCAAAGGAGGGGAGGCATAAATGAAAATAATAACTTTACCCAGTGCGTAATCTTGAACCTTGAGTTTTTATGTCTACCTCCGGCTTCATCCTTTGGGAAACAAAGTGCTCCTGGCTTATCAGCTTGAAACATTTGGCTTGCTTCTGCAGAAATAACAACGGAATGAACAAATGAACAACAGAGAGGAGATTTCATTTACTATTTTTATCATGACAGCAGACTGCTGCTTTAAGTGAAGACAAGCGGAGAGACATTAGTTCAATTCTTCAGCTGCACCTTTGAATGGGTCACAAGTTCCAACACACCAGCTCACAAAATTTGCTGTTTTGGTGACAGGACGCCAGTGAGGGATCTTTGCATTTTTAGTGATTGGAGCTTCAAGCTTGCTGGCAGGTGAGGAGTAGTTAAGTGACACAAAACCTGGAAGATACCATCTTAGATGAAAGTTGAGTGATGAAAGATAAAGTGAATTGGTATCTTCCAGCTTCTGACTGGCTGAACACACCTGAGCCAGGTAATCAGCAGCAGGTCAGGCAGGGATAGTTGGAAAACAAGCAGGACAGCGGCCCTTGAGTACTGGAATTGGCCACTCCTGGTGTAGAGCTTAGACACAAGCCCTCTGAACTGAAATACAGTTTATGTTATGGCAGTGTGACACCACTTGGTGGCATTGCAGGCCTGCAGAGAAGAGAGAAAGCTGTGAGGACAAGGACAAAGCCAACACAGGTCTGAGTGACAAAATCATTGTGATAACATGAACACAGGCAAAGAAAAAAGGGGGTGGTGAGCATTGTGAGTGATGTGTAGATGGGTGTGTTGAAGATAAGCAGGGCAGAACAGATGAAGATGAAAGCAGGACAGGACAAAGGGCTGAAGGTGTAAAGGAGGCAGATGAGACAGACAGAGATTCAATGATCAGATAAGAACAAAGAGGGATGAAAAGGCATGCTTAAAAAGATTTGGTCATTCTTATCTACACGCTTGCTGTCCCAGATACTTCAAGATCACAGGAGATGCAGAAATGGCCACCACCTAAGGAGGAAGGACAAGGGGACGTCTTCTCTGATAAATTTATGGATAACAATAGATATCAAGCGAACGTTTGGAGGATAGCTGCTGTAGAGATATTGCATGATGAAAGTTTTATGAATTTTTGTTCCATTTTCCTACCAAAGTATGATGAACACTGATGTTGTCCTGTCTCTTGACAGAATAACATTGGTACTAAACAGTAACGCTAGGATTTTTGCATTAAAGTGCATGTAGCCAAAGTTCCATAACACATAAAAAGGCTCTCTTTAGATGCAAGAAAGAATCACTATACAACTTATTCAAATGATGGAAATGAATGAAATGCAACCATATCAGTCTTGGTTCAGTCTCAGCTCTGTCATCAACGATGTGTCCAGCTGCAGCAAGCAGCGGTTTTCAGTGAAAAAGCCACTGTACGCTATCTGTTCAGGCAGCCAGAGTTAGAGACTAGCTGGTAGAGACTAAATACAGAGTTAAAAGAGAGTAGAGACTGGATCATTACATTGATGAGGTGGGTACAAACTTGATACTTGATGTGTCACAAACAACAGCTTTATAAGATGATAAAATGGCAGATGATGCAGCACCTGGTTGCTGCTTCCTTGAAGTGGCCAAAAAGGTCTTCCCAAACTCTACTAGTGGTCAACAAGACCCACAGCATTATCAGAATGAATATAAAGACAACAGTCATGCACATTCATGCTAACTTTAATACACCAGCCTCAAACATATGATAATTGCATATTATTGAAAAGAAATACAATTAAACGCCTCATTAGGGGCCATGACACACCAAGCCAATGGCTGGCTGCTGTCGGTGAGTGTCTGTCTTCCTGATGTGTCTCACACAGTTGGCAGCACTCGGGCCCTGCCGGCGGCTTTTCGACATATTGAATTGGAGTCGGCCTATTCTACCTCCTCGGTAAGAGAGATTATTTT
>NW_018128219.1:0-1907 GCF_001952655.1 Monopterus albus
TAAAATCACCAGCATCATCACCACCCTCGAGGTTCGGTCACTTTGTCTTCGTAAAGATCAAAGCCACTCTACTCACTAACATCGAATTCAACCTGTAAGCACCAAGATCAAAGGCAATTTTCATGTAATCACTGAAATCAAGGCCACTCTACATGTATCCACTACAGTCAAAGTCAGTCTGCACCTCATCACTGAGCTCAAGTTGGCTTCGATAGCTAAAAATCAAGGCCGGTTTCTATTTATTCACTAAGGTCAATGTCAGTCAGTTTAATTTGCTAGATAAATCACGCTTTCCATTGAATGGCAACAATAAAATGCACGATCTTCACCGTCAGATTAAAATCACCAGCATCATCACCACCACCCTCGAAGTTCGGTCACTTTGTCTTCGTAAAGATCAAAGCCACTCTACTCACTAACATTGAATTCAACCTGTAAGCACTAAGATCAAAGGCAATTTTCATGTAATCACTGAAATCAAGGCCACTCTACATGTATCCACTACAGTCAAAGTCAGTCTACACCTCATCACTGAGCTCAAGTTGGCTTCGATAGCTAAAAATCAAGGCCGGTTTCTATTTCTTCACTAAGGTCAATGTCAGTCAGTTTAATTTACTAGATAAATCACGCTTTCCATTGAATGGCAACAATAAAATGCACGATCTTCACCGTCAGATTAAAATCACCAGCATCATCACCACCACCCTCGAAGTTCGGTCACTTTGTCTTCGTAAAGATCAAAGCCACTCTACTCACTAACATTGAATTCAACCTGTAAGCACTAAGATCAAAGGCAATTTTCATGTAATCACTGAAATCAAGGCCACTCTACATGTATCCACTACAGTCAAAGTCAGTCTACACCTCATCACTGAGCTCAAGTTGGCTTCGATAGCTAAAAATCAAGGCCGGTTTCTATTTATTCACTAAGATCAATGTCAGTCAGTTTAATTTACTATGATAAATCATACTTTCCTTTGAATTACAACAATAAAATGCATGATCTTCATCAGATTAACATCATCAGCATCATCACAAAGGTCAGCCACCTTACCTTTGTAAAGATCAAAGCCACTTTACTCACTACCATCAAATTCAATTTACAGTTATTCATTAAGATCAAAAGCAATTTTCATTTAATCACTAAAATCAATGCCTCTTTCCTTTTATTCACTACAATCAGTCAGTTTACATCTAATCACTAAGCTCAAGTTAGCTTCAATAGCTAAAATCAAGGCCAGTTTCTATTTATTCACTAAGACCAATGTCAGTCAAATTTACTATGATAAATCATACTTTCCTTTGAATTACAACAATAAAATGCATGATCTTCACATCAGATTAACATCATCAGCATCAGCATCCTCACAAAGTTCAGTCATTTTACTGTAAGATTTGAGTCTTATAGACTCTAGTTACTTTATCAGCTTTAGTTACTTCTCATGCCTTTAGTTCCTTTTAGTTACCTTTCATAACTTTATCTTACCTGATTACAGCTGTATTGGTTATTGTGCAGAACTACTGAGCTCTGGTTATTTTCTAATACATTTATTGTCCTTGCTTATATGTCTTACAATTGTAATGAGGTAGAATCTGCTTACTTTCTGCAACTTCTAAATGTCTGCATCCCCCAGGCAACCAAACGACCTATTTACATTTCAACAAAGCCCCACTAGCCCACACCTGGACACACCTAGCATATCCCAAGTTCTGCCCCACCAGGGGGTGTCTTACACACACAGGGGGTCTCATCACCTGAAGATGACCACTTGGCCAGTCTAGCATACTTATTGTCTCACACACACATAGGGGACCTGCAACCCAGTTAACCCATTGTTCTGTGTGCTTGATCACGACTTAGTTATCACATGAGACACACACACACACACACACACACACACACACAC
>NW_018128219.1:2224-11516 GCF_001952655.1 Monopterus albus
GAGATCTTTGTTTGGGGCGGACCTAGCCCAAAGTGCATAAATGTAATGTGAAAACATGACTCGGGATTCAGAAGTTGGTTTTCCTGCAGGAGCTCTGGCTCTCTGAATCCAGCGCTGTGAGACTTTCTTGTAATCAGACTTTCAATAAACTTTTTGTTGATTTTAAACAGTCCTCTCCTGTCGTCACTTCTCGTGCTTCCAACAAAAGAATTGGGTTAATTTCTAACAAAGAGGTTAGATTCTAACAGTACTTCCCATTTGACAGATCCATAGAAGCCTTTTGAATCTAACTGCACACATCTGAGAGAACTAATGTGTGATACTCTTCCGCAGGTCCCGGCGGCAAAGGTGGTAGAAAATGTGCCGGATTGATTTTGGGCGTCTTGCTTTTTGCTGTAACAACCATCAGCTTTATCCTGATGGCAATAAGATGTATGAAGAAATTCCCACCTTCCTCATCTCGATGAAGGTGGCCGGCTGTAATTACTCGAACGTGTATTCTGCTTGTGCGTAATAAAGATCTGAAACCGTAAACCTGGTGTCCTCTCTTGTTCATGGGGGTTTCACAAGAAACCGAAATGATTATGCACGATAGTGCAACCTGCACACACAGAAGTTCAAGAATTTCCCTCCTCAAGTGTTTACTGAATAATACATGAATAAGGAAAGCGGCCTAAGGAAAGCAGCGCCCACATGCAATAGTCTCCATCGTATCTATATATGTATGAAATGTGTGCTCTTTGGTTTTATTTCTTAAACACAAAATCATATTAGTATAGCAAGTACAGTGATCACATAATAAAATGGGGCTGCTCCACTGGGCAACGCGACTCTTGTGGGGCATACCAGAGCTATAGGTCTGAACATAGAGGTGCTGGGATTGTGCAGTGGATCGTTGTAATATTAAATGGTCATTTAAATTGGGATGATCTGTCTAGATGAATTTAGTTGACATCACACTCACGTCTCATCCCAGGTTTTGTACAGCTATGTGTGTGAAACAGCGGCTGTTCTTGGCCCAAACCACGCTCAAGTTCTTCTCCCTCAGGCTTTTCGGGTTCCCAAGCGGCCCAGGCCTTCATGAGGGCGGTTGAGCCTTTCTTTCTGGCATAATCGATCAACGAGCGGGCCTTGTCGGCCACGGTCGACTCTGTCATTATGACATCCAGCTCTTCTCGGCATAACATCTTCAGCTCGTAGAGCTGGTACGCGACGTGGCGCAAACGAGCAACCGTCTTATGACTGCTGTCCTTTATGTACAATGCTCTCTTTCTCATGAGGATTTCTGAGGCCATGCTGGTGTCGTCGAGGAGGTGCACAACGTTCACTGGTCTCTTGAGCTCTGCCACCGTGATAAGCGCTTCCACCGAGCAAGCGTCCGTCGTGGGCTCCAACCACAGGGCAGCACTCCGACTCCGACTTACTTCTTCGTTTCTCTGACCGAGCCCTTTGTCGTCAATGCTTGACTTTCCCGGGTCTTCAGTTGAATGGGTCACGATCTCGTCGTCATGGGCATCCACGGCGATGCATTTCACACCGGACACCCAAGGATAAACAAACATCTCTTCTAGAGTAGGCCTATCTTCGGGCTTCCGTCTTAAGCATTGTGACATCAGATCCTTGCAGTCGTCAGACAGCTCGTCTTTGAGACATAGTCGCCCTTGAAGGATTTCACGCTTGTCTCGAAAAGGGCCATCTCTGTGCACCATAATGTACAGCAGTGTGCCTAGCGACCACACCTCAGCAAATCGAGCGCAATACAGGCCTTCGCTGCTGATCAGTTCGGGCGGGCCATAGATGACGGTGCCGTAGAACCTATTGTATGCCTCGTCACTGATAAGATGAGCCGAGCCAAAGTAGATGAGTTTCAATCTGCCTGTGCTTAAATCCACGAGTATGTTCTCGTCCTTTATGTCCATGTGTATGACTCCGCGATCGTGACAGTGACTCACCACTTCCAAGATTTGAATCATGAAGTCCCTGGCCGTATCTTCGTCCAGATATTTTTTTTCTCCGAGATGTAATCGAAAAGATCTTGCGAGACCTTTGGTTTCTCCATGACTATCAACCAGCAGTCCGGTTCCCTGTAATAATCCAGCATGTGTATAACCCCGTCAAACGACAGAACCGCGATCCGATCCAGCATCACAATCTCCGTGGGTACCCACTTCCCACGCAGCAAACTTAATTCTTGACAGCGTCTACAATAGCAGATTTTTACGGCCACTTCTTTCCCGTCACATAGTCTGACTCCAGGACACTCAGGACCGACTACACATCTGTGCCACGGCGGTCGACTGGTTGAACAAGGCCATGAGAGGATCTGGGTTCCTGGCCAGGAGCTGCATCACGGTCAACACCGGAGTGTAACGAGGACACATGGGGTTCGTGCGATCTCGGGACTCGCATGAGCACACTTGAGAGCTGGGGCATTCTTGGATCAGGACGTCGAGATCAGAAGCGGAGACGTGTTTGCTTCTCGAGTACTCGAGCTCTGATCTCATCTCTGTACTCGGCGAGCTTCCCCTCGTTGCAGCACAATGCTCCTGGTGCGTCCGGTTCGCTCGGGCCTGTGGTACCGGCCGCAGTAGTGGTGGCGTTGTCGTAACACAGGGCGCAACGCTCGCGGGGCTCCGCCGGGGGCACCAGTGACGAGCACTTCGAGCACAAGGAGCCGCTTTCACGGAGATCCGCCGAACATTGAGAGCACATCCAGACGCAACAGGGTTTGTTCATTTGCCCTGTGAAGCATGCGCATACTGCGCACATGAACCCGCATGATAGAACAGTCGCTAAAGTGAGGCTCCCTCAGATACCACTCCGGGTCGTTTGTGAAACACATCTCGCGTGGCAGGGACAGCGAAGCTTTATTCCGGCTCTGTGTCAATCTTTGCTGCTCTTGACCAGAGTGATGAGACACACCAAACACTGCCGTCGCCCCGTAGAGCCTTCCTAGCATGCGAGCCTCTGGCGCTGTAGCTGATCGTGGAAACTCTCCTGTAGTGGAAACTCTCCTGTAGAGGTTAGTGGCTTTTCGCCCGGCGCCTAAAGACACGCTCTCACATTTTCTCTCACAGTCTCTCAACAGCTCTTCGGAGACTCTGCCTGTAAACGAAAAGAACCGTCCACCGCCGTTATCGCCCACCCCCTTGTAGTCTTCGTCGAGGTACCTTCCTCAGGTCTTAAATTTTTTTGTCTTATTACTCCTCGTTCTGCTCGTTCATAATCTGCTGTGTCTCTCTCTTCGTCTTTTTGCACACAGCCTCCTCTGCAGTTATCCTCCTCTTCATCCTAGATGGGAGCGCCGAACTTGTGCTGTTCGCTGTACAAAGCCTTGGCGCTGGACCCCGTGCCGGTGATGGGAGACGAAGTGTACACGCCCGAAGTCAAAGGCGTGAACCTAAGGTCTCTCAGAGAAGACATGGCGATGCTATGCCCTTCTCACCGCCTTAACTTCAGACGCGCCGTGAACAAGTTGCTCGGCCTCGCCTCGAGCAAACGCCGCTGCTCCTGCGAGGTCGGTCGGAATGTTTCTCCCTCAGAGGTTGGAACGCATGACAGTTCGATCGAAACCCGGCCGGGTCGGATAACGACAACACCACGCAAACGTCGCAGCCGCAGGTCCTGCGTGTCGGAGGAGGACCGAGTCGGATGCCCGGCTAGAAGATTCCAGTGGATTTACCTGAAGTCGATCCTCGCGGACGGGTGCGAATTGAGACGCGTGAGGCTCCAGGGGCCGAACAATCCGAGCGAGAGATGGCTATGCTCAGCTTCCATGACCGAACGCGACATAGCGGACAAATTAGCGTGGTTGATGATGCTGCCAAGAGCCAAAGGAAAAAAACAACACAAGACCAAGAAAGACAATACTGTGGAGGCGTGCTTATTGGAAGTGCTCGCGGACTCAGAACATCATGGGGTTCCGTCTGTCCCGTGTACGGAGACCACAGAGCAAGAAGCCGCAGAAAGAGAGAGGTTGCTCATTTTTTTCTTGCGCGGGCCCCAAGGTTGCAGCGGCAGGGATGGTGATGGAACAACCTCCCACAGCCATCGCCCCGGCTGGCTCCGTAAGGCAAAGGAAATGCACGAGCAAAACCCCGCCGGACTATCCCGACGCCGTGGCTCCGAAGGTGATGGCCACGAAGAAGACGGCACGCTGCTGTGTCGCACAGACTCTACGACTCACAGAGAAAAGAACCAAAAGAACCACGACAGCCTCTCACACATACGCCAGTACTTAGATGAACATTTGAAACGGTGGCTCTCCTGCGCCGGAGAGAGGAATGACAATCATCACATTATCAATTGGACAAGGACTTATCCGGACGATAACTTTCCTGTCTCTTGCGTAGAGGAAGCGGCGAGCAATAGAGCAGCCGAGCAATCGTGGTTGAGCCCCAGGCTTCGGAAGAACAACAGTTCGACCCGAGGTTGGATTACACGTAGGAGGACGTGTTGAGCAGAGCGCTGGTCGACACCTTCGCACTAAATGCTTACCCCGAGTCAAGCGCCGGGAGGTGGGAGCCAGGACACGATGTCCGTGAGGCGAGCGAAGCACTGAGACGAGCCATTGAGACTGACAAGATTGAGGACTTGCCCCCGCATAGCGTGTACTTCACCAAATGAGTCTGGGTGGAATCGGATTAAATCCGTCCCGATTGATCGACACCCCACCGAATACCACCATGACACATTAAACTATATATCAGACGTCTCTTACTGTTTTCATTTGGTTCTGTGTTATGTCTTAACGTTTTATGTACTATGTATACACCACGAATTGGTTTCAATAAGTTCAATAAAGGATCAGTCGATAATAATACCTTCATAGCCGACTCTATTTGTTTCATGTTGCCGTAGTGGCGATTGACGATGCGATAGACGTATCCCTTCGCGCAGATCTGTAAGTTGAGTCCAAACAGCCTGCCCGCTATCGCCGCAACGGGAATGAACTTTTCCTCTGCATCGTAATCGCCCGTGCACAACGCTTTCAGGCCCTAGCTTTGTGTCCCTTGACAAACAGAAGCTTTTTATGACAAGGTGTATCATCACAGATAAAGCCTCTACGGTGTACAGCTCAATATGTTGTGTTGTCACGGTAGAAGGCGACTCCAAGCTGCTGCTGCTGCTACTGCTTTTGTGCGTTCCCATCAATAACCAGAGGGCGTCTACAAGCGTGCCGCATCGCTGGACACATGCAACGCTTATCGGGACATCTGTCCTGGAAACATTCATGTAGACCGTGTGAGCGACGTTGGCCATGCAGGGCTTCTTCAGCCTGCGCGCTTCAGACCTTGAGCCTTTGTTCGGACTGAACCCGAGGTGTTCAGCGTCTTCCGCTCGGGTAAGAAATGACTTTAGGTTCTCGTCGGTAAACCCCGTGGTCTCAGGTTTGACCGTGTAAAGCCCAACGCACACGCGTTGATAACTCGCCTAGTCCGCATCGATTTGAGCCACGGTGCGCTGCGTTTCATGTCCGTGTTCCGGGATCGTTCGCGGGCCATCTCCGGGCCTTTCGGTCACAAGCACTGTGGCATCCCGATAGATGTCCAGCTGAAAATCCTCGTCCTGTAAATGCATATTCTCCAGCCTCTGCGTTATGTACTCCAGCAAGACTTCGATCACCGCAGCTCCCTCATGACCCTCCTGAGCCCGAGGCCTGTCCGTCGTACCCGCCTCTCGCTCGGGCTCAGGTTTTGGCTCAGACTTGGGCTTGGGCAGTACAATGAGCTCCTGCGGGTCACACCCGGCCTCGGGAGCCGTGGCGATCAACAGACAATCGTACCACAAGTCAAATCTGCGGTCGTCATGACCCAGCGGAGGTCCAGCCACGGGCCTGTCGTTCAGCTTGAACAAGGTGCCTCCCACGCGGCTGTGCCACTTGTGGGCAACGTCGCCACGTAGTCGAAGGGCAGTTCACGGCCGTCTTCGCGAGAGGACGGCGGGTTTCCTCTCAGCGTCTTTAACCACACGTCGTGGGCCTCTATCGTGCACCTGGCGTTACTTGGCATTTTTCCCAACGCTTTTGCGTAAGGTAGCTGCGCCGTAAGTTCTGGGATGTCTCAGACTGAAACACCAACCGGCGTAGGTAAAGATCCAGCCTCGAGGAAAGACGAATTGGGTGACCCATGTCGGCATAGTACACAACATGCATATTTTACACAGGCCTATGTGGAAGAGGAAGTAGTGGTAATGTGACAAGGAAACCCTCGCTGTCTCCGCAATGTGGACAAACCAGCAGATGTCAGCAAACCGGTCGAGGGCCCGCGTCGATCGCAAAACAACACCTGCATCATGTACAGGTTGATCGGTAACCCCACACCCGTCACGACAGTGTGAAGCAAAGGCACCAGGATATTGTGAACGTACAGAGAGTAGCAGTAGTTGTCCAATGCTGCTTCGGCGGACCTGCTGGTGTTTCAGTCTGAGACATTGTAGAATGTGGCGTTGACATGAACCATAGCGCCCCGTATGTGAGCGAGCAATTTTCTAACTTAGGAGCGTGCGTATCTTTATAATCTTTATACAAACAAAATGACCCAAAACACCTCCCGGTTATCAGTGCGAGGCGCATTCTGGGGTAAAACATTGATACACCCGGTGGTATTGAATTAGGCGTCCAACCGCAGTTGGACTCTATCAAACTCTCCTGAACGGCGGTCGGACTCTCCCGAACAGCGGTCGGACTCTCTCGAACGGCGGTCGGACGCTCCTTGAAGCAGTCGGACGCCTCCGAACAGCGGTCGGACTCTCCTCGAAGCGGTCGGACTCGCCTCGAAGCGGTCGAACTCGCCTCAAACGGTGCGCCGTCAGTGCTGTTCTGACCACCGTGTATATGGCTTTACAGAAAGTTCAGGTCCCTGTGTTTCTATCACAGAGAGCAAGACCAAAGGTTTTGAAAGAGAAACGAGATCAAAAGTTGGCTTAATTGTTTATTATATCAGATGACAAAAGTCAAAGCAACATACAGCAGTGTGATACGGAACACATCGGGCATGCACACATACACATACAAACTTTTCACAGTAAAAATTTCATGTCCTTTAGCTTCAGCCAAAGCAAGGTTTTCATGTTGTCACAGTGCGGGCGATGTCCCTGAGCGGGCAGGTATATTCCCTGGATGGTCATGGCGACGCAGACGACGCAGTGGTTTTTCCCGTCAACGGCGGCGTATCCGTAGACAGCTTCGGTGATGGCGTCAGGGAACGCGACATTTCCCTTCCTATACCGTTCCTTCCCGAGTATCAGCATCAGCTCGTGTCGTCTGTTCTTGAACCTCTGCTCGATGTACAGACAGCTGCTGCCTGTGTTGTACGCGTGATAGATGTGTTCGCCCAGCAAGGTATCGTTCTGCATGAAGTGTTTGATTTCCAGGTTGCACATGTGTGGTGGTTAAAAATAAATCAGATTCCAGAAGAAATATGTAACAGAACAGTATGTACTTCACATATAGACATTATTTGTACTTAGTTTATTATTTGTCCTTATTTGAGCTGAGTGGTTTCGGGTTTATTAAGTTCATGTGAGGCGGACAATTAGCTTACAGTGCCTTGCGAAAGTATTCGGCCCCCTTGAACTTTGCGACCTTTTGCCACATTTCAGGCTTCAAACATAAAGATATAAAACTGTAATTTTTTGTGAAGAATCAACAACAAGTGGGACACAATCATGAAGTGGAACGAAATTTATTGGATATTTCAAACGTTTTTAACAAATAAAAAACTGAAAAATTGGGCGTGCAAAATTATTCAGCCCCCTTAAGTTAATACTTTGTAGCGCCACCTTTTGCTGCGATTACAGCTGTAAGTCACTTGGGGTATGTCTCTATCAGTTTTGCACATCAAGAGACTGAAATTTTTGCCCATTCCTCCGTGCAAAACAGCTCGAGCTCAGTGAGGTTGGATAGAGAGCGTTTGTGAACAGCAGTTTTCAGTTCGTTCCACAGATTCTCGATTGGATTCAGGTCTGGACTTTGACTTGGCCATTCTAACACCTGGATATGTTTATTTGTGAACCATTCCATTGTAGATTTGGCTTTATGTTTTGGATCATTGTCTTGTTGGAAGACAAATCTCCGTCCCAGTCTCAGGTCTGTTGCAGACTCCATCAGGTTTCCTTCCAGAATGGTCCTGTATTTGGCTCCATCCATCTTCCCATCAATTTTAACCATCTCCCCTGTCCCTGCTGAAGAAAAGCAGGCCCAAACCAGGATGCTGCCACCACCATGTTTGACAATGGGGATGGTGTGTTCAGGGTGATGAGCTGTGTTGCTTTTACGCCAAACATAACGTTTTGCATTGTTGCCAAAAAGTTCGATTTTGGTTTCATCTGACCAGAGCACCTTCTTCCACATGTTTGGTGTGTCTCCCAGGTGGCTTGTGGCAAACTTTAAACGACACTTTTTATGGATATCTTTAAGAAATGGCTTTCTTCTTGCCACTCTTCCATAAAGGCCAGATTTGTGCAGTATACGACTGATTGTTGTCCTATGGACAGAGTCTCCCACCTCAGCTGTAGATCTCTGCAGTTCATCCAGAGTGATCATGGGCCTCTTGGCTGCATCTCTGATCAGTCTTCTCCTTGTATGAGCTGAAAGTTTAGAGGGACGGCCAGGTCTTGGTAGATTTGCAGTGGTCTGATACTCCTTCCATTTCAATATTATCGCTTGCACAGTGCTCCTTGGGATGTTTAAAGCTTGGGAAATCTTTTTGTATCCAAATCCGGCTTTAAACTTCTCCACAACAGTATCTCGGACCTGCCTGGTGTGTTCCTTGTTCTTCATGATGCTCTCTGCGCTTTAAACAGACCTCTGAGACTATCACAGTGCAGGTGCATTTATACGGAGACTTGATTACACACAGGTGGATTCTATTTATCATCATTAGTCATTTAGGTCAACATTGGATCATTCAGAGATCCTCACTGAACTTCTGGAGAGAGTTTGCTGCACTGAAAGTAAAGGGGCTGAATAATTTTGCACGCCCAATTATTCAGTTTTTTATTTGTTAAAAAAGTTTGAAATATCCAATAAATTTCATTCCACTTCATGATTGTGTCCCACTTGTTGTTGATTCTTCACAAAAAATTACAGTTTTATATCTTTATGTTTGAAGCCTGAAATGTGGCAAAAGGTCGCAAAGTTCAAGGGGGCCGAATACTTTCGCAAGGCACTGTAAAAATTACTGCAGGTAGTGCAATGTAGGCCTAACTTCACAAAGGTTTATTCAGCTACTGTACAATGCTGACAAAATACTAAAGTACACCTAATTGTGAGCTATGAATAACAGTGTCT
>NW_018128219.1:23600-24581 GCF_001952655.1 Monopterus albus
ACTAAGAAATAACCTAACAATTGTAAAACCCTATCCTGGAATAATATCCAAGGTTCTGGATATCTGCCGCTCTGCAGTATGGCTTTTATATAATCAGAAACAACACAAAACATACACAATTCATGCATAGCAGTTAGTTATAGTAATGTTCCCCAGACCCTTTGTAAAAGTGCTTTTGGAGACTGTCTGACCATTGAAGTGAAAATAGCAGGTATTACAACTAGCTTGAATGTCATTTTTGACTTTTGGATTTCCTGTTTTTTTTTTTTTTGGAGTGAACTTTGAACTGAACTGGTTATTTAAGTTTTTGGTGCAAGGACATTTTTGGTTTAGATGCTTAACCGAAACAGACACTGGTTATTAATATTTTCTTTGTCTATTAATGGTAGTTTTAATGCCAATCTGAACTGAGTTTGAGGTTTGAAAATATTTTTGTGTGCGTGTGAGAAACTAAACAGAAGAAGGACTAGAGAACTTGTTTTATTGATTGCTCCTGTTTTCATACTCTTCAATGAATAAATTTTGTTGTTAATCTGAACTTGTTTAAGGTATATTCCCATACTAAGGAGTGGGGGCGTCTCTCTTATCGTGTTGGTCTGGGGAGGAGTGGGTTGTGCATTTAGGAGGAGGATTTCACCTGCATACATACACACTCCAGGGGCCATCGTGTATAAAGTAAATCCTGGAGCCCACCCCACCTTGACTATAGCTCGCCTGAGCAACACGATAAGTACGAACATATACCAACTGCTATACAGAGACCTAAAGCACTGGGTGGGGGGACCAAGATCCTGTTACTCACTCAGTCTTCCTTAGTATAGGGTACATTATTCCCACCACAAGGCGGTGTCATATTCCCCTCCGCCACATTAGTCCCCACCCAGCTGTGACCATGTCAGATCTAGGCACCTGTGCCCCCCCATGCTCTAATACGGTGAGGAATTTGGGAGTTATATTTGATACAAATTTTAACTTTGATAG
>NW_018128219.1:33836-35173 GCF_001952655.1 Monopterus albus
TTTGGCAGGCTGGGGGTTGGAAGATCTCTGGACTGGAAGTGTGAATTCTTGCCTGTGACTCTTTGAATAAACCAGCACGGTTATATTTTTTATATACTCAAGTGGTCTGAGTCGTCCCTCGGAGTTCCTGGTTTGAAAGAACCGGACGAGGCTTTATAATGGAATAGAGCCTTTAATACATACACACTCCAGGGGCCATCGTGTATAAAGTAAATCCTGGAGCCCACCCCACCTTGACTATAGCTCGCCTGAGCAACACGATAAGTACGAACATATACCAACTGCTATACAGAGACCTAAAGCACTGGGTGGGGGGACCAAGATCCTGTTACTCACTCAGTCTTCCTTAGTTTAGGGTTCATTATTCCCCCCACAAGGCGGTGGCATATTCCCCTCCGCCACAGTTGGCTTCCGTCTTTGAAGACGTAAATGGCTCACTTTGAAAGAGCTGGGGGAAATGGTCAAGGACACTTATAACACAGACTGCCTACCTGGGGGGCTGGGAACCTCCAAGTCACATGATTTTTAAGAACATCTATGCAACACACACATACTAGATAATTATAGCTTTCCATGCCTCTAAAACAATAAAAAAAAAAAATTGAGGGTACAACCAAAAATCACTTCATCCACAGACAAAGCTTGATTTTGTCATTACAGGCTAAATTAATTAGCACTCTGAAATAAACATTTCAACTCTCTACATTTGATCTGTGGTCACCATTTAACTCAAGGCATTTGAAATTCTGACAAACAGGGAAATCATTTCCATTTTAATCATAACCTATTATACTTGCTTTGTAGAACATCATACAAATGCTCTCTAATACAAGTTCAGAATACCAAAACTCCATTAAAGAATGCTGACAAGTAAACATAAGAACAAAAAACTTCAAAGTACATCTTTTAAATACAAAAAGAGAAACGGATACTTGGCTTAAAAACATTTTGCTTACATTCTTTTTACAAAACAATTAGACAGGTTTGATATCACAGATGTTTTCAAGATAAGCCAATTAATGAATCTCTGAAAGTCCCCAGATCTGAGCACACAATAATAAAAAGCCAATTTAAAATAATGTTTAAACAGAAGGTTAACACAATTTCATCTTGACCAGTTTTAAGCACTCCAAATATATCCCATATTTAAAAAAAAAAAAAAATTCAGATTGTATGGATATCAGGATAAACATACAAATGTGTAGACAGCAGGGCTTGTTAATGTTTAAAAAGGTCCCTTTACACAGTTAATCCAAAGTTATAAGTTTTGCCAGAGCAGGCTAATGCAGAGCTGAGTAGTGGTCAAAGGACATTCGGATGACACCATTTTCCTGCTG
>NW_018128219.1:35191-37420 GCF_001952655.1 Monopterus albus
AATAATTTCTCAGCACATCAACACTACACTGTATGTGTGAGTTCAGCTGCACAGTTCTCTGGTTGAATCAACATGTGCTTCAGCTACAGAGTCCTCCAAGGTCACTCCATACCATCTGGGTCTGCTTGGGCCATGTAGGCATCCAGTTCAGCATCCAGATGACCTTTGGTCTTAGACATGTAGGCATCCAGCTGGTTGTCCAGTTGTTCACGGGTTACAGCTGGGCGGCCAACACTTCGGCCCCGCCCACGGCCACGACCACCTCGGCCACCAAAACCACCACGCCCACGCAGTCCGCCACGGCCTTTTCACCAACACACACACACGCGCACACACAGCAGACATAACTAGGTAGCACTGACGAACAGTCAACAATTCAACTTAATACGAGTTACTCAATTTTCCTCATTTATGAAAACATTAAATATTTTTGCACACTTAAACAACAAAGAAAATACAACATCACCAGCACCTGACCTCTGGCTATACCTCCACGTGTTGCTCCTCGGGACAGAGCTCCTCCTCTGCCAGCAGGTCCTCCACTATAGCGGCCTCCTCGACGCATTGTCAGACGACCAGCAGGGCCACGGCCCCGCATGGGGCCACCTGTAGATACTCGCTTCCCTGTGTGACAAAGTTTGTTCTTCACTCAGTGCAAACCCGGGAAAAATGTACAGCCTAGAGAGTGAAATCTTGACACAGCTGGAATTACAGCCATAACAATAGGTGAGATCCTGTGAACGGTTGTGAATACACACCTCTCAGGGACAGAGCCCCCCTCATTACTCCTCCTCTGGCACGTCCTCGCAGGCCTCCCCTGGACATTCCCCGCATTCCTCCTCTGCCTCCAGTAGCTCCTCCACGCATCAGAGCCCCAACAGGCCGGCCCAGCCTGGCCTGGATGTTGCTCTTCCCCAGGCGTTGTTTTAGACTCTGATTTAATTTATTTATAAATACAGTCAAGACTAAATAAGATCAGACAGTGGACAATACTGAAGAAAATTAATTATACAGGTGGTGCTTACACGCACCCAAAGAAAGAATATAAATCAAGAAAAAAAAAAAAAGTTTTTTTTTTTTTTTTAAAGTGTGTAAAGCCACTTAACAATAGGAGAAATACACGAATCAGCCATAACATTATGATCACTGACAGGTGAATTGATTAACATCTCGTTACAATGGCGCCTAGGTGTGTGTGTGTTTGGGGGTGGATTTAGGCAGCAAGTGAACATTTAGTCCTCAAAGTAGATGTGTTGGAAGCAGGAAAAACAGGCAAGCATAAGGATCTGACTCACTCTGACAAGGGCCAAACTGTGATGGCTAGATGACTGGGTCAGAGCATCTCCCTGACTGCAGGTCCTGTTGTGTGCCCCTGGTCTGCAGTGGTTAGTACCTACCAACAGTGGTCTAAAGGACAACCAAGCAATATGGGGGTAGGGTCATGAACGCCCAAGGTTCGCTGATGACGAGGCTGACCTACTATGTATTAAACTTTCAAATTTCATTCATCCTTTTCAAATGGAAGGTTGTTTTGTGTTAAGGGTAGGTTAAGTCTGGAAAATAGTGTTGCTTATTGTGGAGCTCTGAAGATTTCTGATGACATGACCTGACACCCCCCTCATTGGGGCCAAATAACGGGTAAACATCATTTAACGTGTATACTGAGCTTCCATATGAATACTCATTCATTCTTTGGCACATTTAATTGTGTATTACTGATAGCACTTCTTCAGTCAGTCTCCCATATCCCCTGTAAGTAATGGGTTTACAGTTTCTTTTTTTTAATGCAAACTACTGCCTAGAGAGAATTGGTGGGAGTTAAGGCCTTTTCACACCGAACGTGATGCGAATAAGCGAGACGAACAAGCGAAAAAAAAAAAACGCAGGCGAATTTAACGCACCAAAAGTATTCACACTGAACGCGACGCGAATAAGTGATATTTTCTTAAAACGTCGCGCTACAAATATGGACTCCCCATCAAGCGACGACGATGTACTGCTTGTCCTGCTACATAAAAAAAGAAAACAAAGAAGGTTTTGGGTCCATCCTATATTGAAAATAAGGAGAGAACATAGCAAGTTTCATCGGTTGGTACAGGAACTGAAGTTGTATCATGGTCGTTTTAGGACCTATTTCAGGATGTCTGTGGGACAGTTTGAAGAGTTGTTGGTGCTGTTGACCCCCCACACGATGAAACAGAAAAATAATTACAGGGATCCGATCGACCC
>NW_018128219.1:37445-48042 GCF_001952655.1 Monopterus albus
TATTATTTGTAGTGAAATCAGTTTAGCTCACAAGCAAGAGAAGATCCTCTGCTATCCGTCTCCATACGTTATCTTTGTATTCATTATCTTTGTAGTTTTTATCATAGATAACTGAATTCGCTGAAACAAATTGGATTAAGCGGTCCGCCATGTTGAATTTGACGTGTCAACAAGCTGCATTGTGATTGGTCAGAGGTGCTGCCGTCGCCACGATGAGTTGGAAAAATTGACCCGGAGGCGAAAAAAATTGGCGGTGTGCAATGTATCATTGACAAGTTATTGGTTCGAAAAATATTATTGACGCACAAATAAATCGCGCGTTAAATTCGCGTCTGGTGTGAAAGGGCCTTTACTCTGAACATACACAGTAAAGATGTAGGTTGCAAAAAACTGAGATAAAGGAAGCTAAAAAAGCGGCAACAACAAGGTGCAATACTAGCATCATCATCATGATTGATCCCTTTCATCTTATCGCACAGTATAAACCTTTTCTCTTATTACATAAGACTTCATAAACAGTATTGCCTGGTGTTTGTGTAAGATTCTCACTAGGTCAAGATCAGTTTAATATATTTACTGTCAGGGAAAAAATTATTTGCACCCCAGCTGATTTTGTAAGTTTGCCCACTAACAAAGGAATGATCAGTCTACAATTTCAATGGTAGGTTTATTTGAACAGTGAGAGACACAGTAACAAAAAAATCCAGAAAAATACATTACAAAAAACAGTTGTACATTAATTTGCATTTTCATAAATTAAATAAGTATTTGATCCCCTACCAGTCAGCAAGATCTCTGGCTCCCAGGTGTATTTTATACAGGTAACAAGCTGACATTGGGAGCCCTCTCAGCTCGTTACCTGTATAAAAGAGACCTGTCCACAGAAGCAATCAATCCAGATTCCAAACTCTTCAACATGGCCAAGACCAAAGAGCTTTCCAAGGATGTCAGGGACAAGATTGTGGACCTACACAAGGCTGGAATGGGCTACAAGACCATCGCCAAGCAGCTGGGTGAGAAGGTGACAACGGTTGGTGCGAATATTCACAAATGGAAGAAACATAAATTAACTGCCAATCTCCCTCGGTCTGGAGCTCCATGCATGATCTCACCGCGTGGAGTTTCAATGATAATGAGAACGGTGAGGAATCAGCCCAGAACTACTAGGGAGGAACTTGTCACCAAAAAAACAGTTGGTAACACACTACGCCGTGAAGGACTGAAATCCTGCTGTGCCCGCAAGGTCCCCCGGCTCAAAAAAGCACATCTACAGGCCCGTTTGAAGTTTGCCACTGAATATCTGACTGATTCAGAGGAAGACTGGGTGAAAGTGTTGTAGTCAGATGAGACCAAAATCGAGCTCTTTGGCATCAACTCAACTCGCCGTGTTTGGAGGAGGAGGAATGCTGCCTTTGACTCCAAAAACACCGTCCCCACCGTCAAATATGGAGGTGGAAACATTATGCTTTGGGGGTGTTTTTCTGCCAAGGGGACGGGACAATTGCACCGCATCAAAGGGAGGATGGATGGGGCCATGTACCGTCAAATCTTGGGTGAGAACCTCCTTCCCTCAGTCAGGGCATTGAAAATGGGTCGTGGTTGGGTATTCCAGCATGACAATGATCCAAAACACACGGCCAAGGCAACAAAGGATTGGCTCAAGAAGAAGCATATTAAGGTCATGGAGTGGCCTAGTCAGTCTCCAGACCTTAATCCCATAGAAAATCTGTGGAGGGAGCTAGCTTGTTACCTGTATAAAATACACCTGGGAGCCAGAGATCTTGCTGACTGATAGGGGATCAAATACTTATTTCATTCATGAAAATGCAAATTACTTTATAACTTTGTTTGTAATGCATTTTTCTGGATTTTTTTTTTTGTTATTGTTGTGTCTCTCACTGTTCACATAAACCTACCATTGAAATTGTAGACTGATCATTCCTTTGTTAGTGGGCAAACTTACAAAATCAGCTTGGGTTCAAATAATTTTTTCCCTGACTGTATACAAGGCACAGAGGCAGACTTTTGAGATTGAGGTTTTAATCGGCTACATAACCATATGACACCAAATTCCTACCCCGGGGTTTTAGCATTAGTGACAGGTCTTGTATTAGACCAACAAGTAGAGAGTCGGTTACTCCCTTTTTCCTCCATCTCTTTACACAAACACAGTATTAGTGCAGGTCACAACATGGTTCTATGTACAAAAGGTACAATGTTTGTTTGATCTTTAGCCTCCTCACCTGTTTGTTATTCAGAGCAGCTTGCACTGACGGACGGTTCTCCATCTGCTGGGCCAGCCGGCGGTTGCGGGCACTGGCCAAATGCTGCTGTTGCATGGTGGCTCGAATGCTTACCGCAGTGGGCTGCTTGTTCTTCAGCATGTTAGTGAAGCTTTAGAGGTGGGAGGGGGAAAAGGGGGAGGAAGTAAAAGAAGGGGACACGGGATATGTAGAGGAGGAGGAGGAAGCAGGATTCCACATCAACTAATTTCTCTTATTATGGATCCTGCCACACAGATTCTGGTGGCATTTTTGTCATGTAAGACTTGTGTTCCACTTGCTGGCACTCACTTTCTCTCTCAATGACAATCCAGAATTATTTATACTTGAATTTAGCATGTGTTTTCAGACAAGCACAAAAAGAAAGGCAAACTAAGATAAAGAAATTCCAGAGAACTCCATAGTGAAGACAGAAGCGAGAGAAGGAAGCCAGAGGAAGAGCACAATTCGCCACTTACAGGCCTCTAGCTGACTAGCTGGGATGTCATCATGCTGCAGCATTAGAGGCCCTGGACGTGTGGCGTGCTTGGCCACCCAGCCACTTACAGCATGGACCGTGACTTGTAGATAAACCACAGAGACTCAGAGCAGGGAGGGAGAGATGGGAGAAAAAAGGGAGCTCTTTGTCACGTCCAAGCTAAGACTGAGTGTCCGGTCTATAACAGACTTGGAGCAGAGATGACAGAACAGGAGGATAAAGGAGCATGTGCTTCATTTGCACTGGTTTGAGAGAGAAAAGACTGAGGCAGAAATGACTGAGTGCTCCAATTCCCTGGTTTAGTTTAAACTTTCCTCTCCCCCTTAAGGCGTATACTTGATGTATACTGAGCTCTGTAAATATCAGGGAGCAGGACTGCCAAGGCATTTACAGGACAGTGGTCCGGTCCAGCTTTGGCATACCATGTCAGACCACTACCCTCTCCCCTTATCTACATGTGTGCACTGCTCACACAAGATATTTGGTCTGGGCAAACCCCTTCGACTCCATGTTACAATCACACTAAGCTCTGCTGAAGCACCAACAAACTCTGACAGGGCCAGCAAAGTTGAATGGGCAGTGCACACACTCAGGACAGTCAGAAAAGCATCCATGTCAGGTCCGGTCCCCAACAGTAGCCTTCCGTAGAGAGCACTAGAACCTTCACAAGCCAAGACTGGCCCTTTCATCTGGTGTGTAACTGCTGACAGGGTGCGTGGCGCCTCACCGCTCATTTAGGGACACTTTGGTGGTGCTTTTCAGGATAACTTTTTGGGAGGAGGCAGCACTCATTTTGATAAGAATTCACTTGTAGGCTCCTGGAAAAACACAGGACAGAAAATAAAAAAGGGTGTTTTCACACTTGGTCCCTTTAAAACAAACTGAACTCAGTGCTCTTTAAAGCTGACAAAAAAGGAACCACAGTTCTTATGGTGTTCACACTGAGTACATTTGAAAGAAGACTCAGTCCTCTTTCTGTTCATACTACAGTGACTGTGGAGCTCTCAAACCTTTACTACTTTCACGTCAAAGGATTACCTACTTTACTTTATCTCTTTTTATTGCGTGTGGTAAAGTACTTTTGACATCTTTTTTTCCCCCCACTTTGATGCGGCACTGCAGTGGGGTCCTAATGAAGCCCCTCACTCTCACATGAGCCGAAAACTGAAGGAAACCCTGAGTGTGTCTGTGCATTATAGACAGCTGTAGTTTGATGTGTTCTTTGTTCCATATTTGGAGAAGTGTGGTAGTTTCGTCCTTGCACCAAACCACTCATCCATATGGGTATTATTAAGATTTTTAACAGTACTACTACTAGGGCTGTGTAATTAATAGAATTTTCAATTTCGGGGCTCAACGATCACAAAAATGGTGTAATCTAGAAAAAAAACGATTATTACGTTTTTTAAAGTTATTTTGGCCTGCGTTTGCGCATCCGCACTTTCACTTTCGCTTTCTCTTTCGCCCTTCCCCTTGCGTATGTCGTATCTGATCGCATTTAAAAATCAGCGCGAGGGAAGATGGCAGAAAAAGAGCAGCCACAGAAACCTTTGGTCAACAAAAAAGGTAGCAGAAATTCTGTTGTCTGGGAACATTTTGCATTCGAAGAAGCGGATGTGGATAAAAAACATAGTACATGCAAGATTTGCTACGCAGTTGTGTCGGCACCGGCTGGGAACACCACAAATCTTTTCAACCATTTAAAATTCAAACACAGACCGACATATGACCAACTAATAAACAAACAGAAGGACAAACATCCTCCGCAACACAGTCATCAATTAAAGACACGCTCTTCAGTGCAACTCCGTATCCATCCAGCTCAGAAAGGCACAAAAAATAACAGATGCCATTGCATACTTTTTAGCCAAAGACATGTGCCCTATAAGCACGGTTGAGAGCGAAGTATTCAGAAAAATGATAAATACTCTGGACAAGCGTTATGCTTTGCCATCTCGTCACCATTTCACAAGAGTTGCTCTGCCTGCTTTATTTGAAAAATGCAGTGCAGAAGTGGCTAATGAAGTATCAAAAGCAGAGTACTTCGCCACCACAACAGACCTATGATGTAGCCGGTACTCCTATCAGTTGTTTTTATACTTTTAAGTAAAAAAAAAAACAAAAAAAGTTGTTTTGAACAAACTACTAGACTATAATGTGATTACTGGGAACCCGCCCCCCCCGAATATAAGATTTTCTTTGAAATCATTATATCCACCATGGTCTGAATGCTCTCAAGTGAAACTGAACTTTTGAACTACAGTTCATATGAGGCTTTGAACATTACAGATTTAATTTATGAATGAACCCACAACAATCAGCTGGCTAATGGTTATTCTGATTCATTAACCCATATTTGTATAAATTTGCTACCTCCATCCTACCTGGGCAAGGACAGAAACTATGAGCTAGTTGATGAAGCTAGTTTCTTCATCACGGACCTGCAATTCTCCGTGATGAATTTTCACTAGATATTGCTGGTGTTTCCGCCCTTACATGCAAGTGACTAGAAGTGAACCTGGAGCGTCGCGTGTTCACAATGCATAGATTAAACAAACCGCATTGTGGACATGAAATGAACCGAACTGAGACCACCTCACGAGGGTCTCGTTTCAGAGGGGTCTGAATATGTTTGAAGTGTTCACATTCATGCAAAAAATGCTGACGCATTGCTCTTGGGTCATTTTGAGGACTGAAAGGGACCACGTGTGAAAACCCAAATTCAACTGGCAGGCAATATGAGAAGTATAAGCAGACTGTGATGTCTGAGTGAAAATTTGAATCACCATTAAATGTATGACACTGAGGTCTTTTTAGTGATGATATTTCTCTAAGCTTAACACACTAATGATGTAATAAGACTGATTTTGATGACCTGCCGTGCAACTATGGCAGGTCCTGGTTCAAGCAATTTAAGAGAAAATGTAAAGTAAGTAGGCTATACGTGCTATGAATTTTTATTATTATTATTTTTATTATCAGACATTAACCAACTCCTTCTGCCAACCAAAAACTATGATTAAATAAGTAATGTCATCCTCATCAAGATGGTGGCGCCTGTGCAGTAACCAGGCCACCGGGTAGCTAAGGACAGGCGATCAACAGCTGACTGGTCATATATCACAGATGGATAAACACTAGAGAGTCTCGACAGACAGAACAAGTGTTTCCTTCTCATGTGCTATGAAAAGAGACGGCGTTTTGATTTCAATCGAGCCAGATGGTTCAGTAACATTTTTGCCTTGATTTGCTTCGTTCTGGATGAAGCCGTGTTAGTTATGTTAAACAAGCAACACAGGGTTCTGGCTAGAATGAATGACTCGATAAGCAAAGACGCATGATTCAATTTGCCAGGCTCTTAGCTATTGCGGGGAAGTGTTACACTTTCACTCAGTGTAACGTTACGTTAATGTAATAGTTTTGAGGATGCAGAGTAAGCATTTCAGTGTGCATATTTTATCCCAAAAACTGATAGCGTTAACGAAAAATAGTTAGAATTTTGACAAAACTTATTTCGGTGACCTAAATCAAATTTAGTTACATGTTTTTTTTTCTTTTTTGCTCCACTGGGAGTTAGCTGTCTAATTTTCAAAAATTTTTACTTACAGTGAACGTTGCGTGGGTCCAGAGTAAAACAGCCAGCTAAGGTCTCCAGCTAGCTAGCACTCGGGCTACCGTCGAGTGTCCTTACGTTCCTCTGTTTAGTCAAACAGAACCTGTAATATGCTAACTTTCTAACTAAACGCTGTAACAAAAATGAACACAATCTGGTTGAAGCCGAGCGTTAGCCGGAATAATGGCAAAACACTACAGAAACGGTCTCCCCAAAATGGTGCTGCGATCGTTGGGATGAAAATGGAGAGGCACTTATGACTCCCCCGTCACGATGACGTAACTTCCGGTTTAGCTGTGTTGACGGTTCACTAAAATGGCTGCAGCAGCTCCAGTAGAGACGACTTCTGGTAAAGATGCTATCGCTGAGGGGCTACTCGACCTTTTGAGGCCCGCTATCCACCAGCTTGACCAGCATGTACACTCAGTCAGGTAAATCTGGTGCCTTGTGGACGTTATTTAGCCGTCAGCAACATCACACTCCCCTGCTGTGCTAGCAATCTTACCTCTGGGAGAGTCTCGTGACTATCCAGATGTTGTTTATTGATAGCCTAGATGCTGGTTTTTATTCATATCGGTCAGCTCTTCTACAAGTTTCCCCAGCTGTTGTAAGCCTCATTGTGTTTGACGCATTTATGATAACTGGTAATAATAATCACATTCCTCAGTTTGTTTTCAGCTGCTGTGTGTACAATGTGCGATTAGCTCTAAGCCGAAAGGACTGCCTTAGTTATTTTCATGAATATTTTTCTTGAGTTTATTGAGACGATTATCTGTTTTAAAGTGAATCTGCACTGTACTGCACTTGAATTGATAAACTGCACTGCATTCTTCATATTGTATCATCTTTCCTTCTCTCTTGAACTAATGTGACTTTAATTCTTTGCAGAGAAAGCCAGGTAGAATTAAGAGAACATATAGACTGTCTGGCCACAGGTATGGTGTCTTTTAAATCATGACACTTGTGTTTTGTTAAATTTGAATAATTTGTCTGTTTCTTTATATCTTTCTTTATATCTTTCAATTGCTTTTTTAATAATAATTACATAAAGTACATTAAACAACATGTTTGCTAACTGTTGAATTGGTCTCATGTAATGTGCATTATTTGCAGAGTTATGTAGGATAAATGAACATCAGAAGGTGGCGCTAGACCTGGACCCCTATGTAAAGAAGCTGCTAAATGCAAGACGTAGAGTGGTGCTAGTAAACAACATACTGCAGAATGCGCAGGTCAGTGGCCAATCTTTTGCATGCAACTTCTTTTTTTGTTTTCTTTTTTAAAATTAAAGTAGCACTGCAAACATTTTCCATAATGATAGTGTAATCTGAAAGGCACCTCTAGCAGTGAAATACCCACAGAGAACTATCACCACTCTGCAGTTCCCCTCAGCTCTACGGAGCATGTGTTGTAATGCCCATGGCATGCTCATTTCCAGCCATTTAATGTTTAATGCTGAGTACCTCTAGATCAAGTTTGCACCAATCACAACTCCAAATAGTCTGTAATTATTACAGAATGATAAAACCCAAGAGCCTCATCCTAAAGGCATGAGGATAGTGAACGCGCACAACTCCTGCTGTCGGTATTGTGTTGAAACACATCTCGACGGGGGAGCACTTTTCGACACAAGACCAGTCCGGAAGCCAAGACAACGCATAAACAAAAAACATCAACACACAATCTACATTTTTGACACTGACAATACCTCAAATCCTACCTCACATGTTCGAACCAGAATATGAAAGTAGACAGCACGATGAACTGCAAAGGCATTAATTAATGTGAATTTCTCCTCCATAGATAGGTAAACAACAGTATATATATTGATGAAAAGAGATTTGTACACTCTAAACAAAGCGGGTAGTTGAGAAAGCCCATACAGTATATCACAGAAGTGAGTACACCCCCTCACATTTTGTAAATATTTAAGTACATCTTTTCATGTGACAACACTGAAGAAATTACTTCCGGTGCTGACAGTGATGGCAGTCGTGGTTACTCGCGCTCTCATGCGTTTGTTGTTTGTTTTCTTGGTTTTGTGCAACTCATCCCAGATTACTTTTACCAGAGAAGAACTGTTACATATCGGACAACTCACACCAAACTACCTTCCTCTGATTTTTGTGAACGATGAATGCTGTATGGACATTCTGATCGGAGGTGCAGCAGCGATATACGGGACCTGAAAAAGATGCCGCCAGCGTGGAAAACGCTCTGGTGCTTTGGTGCGGTTACGACAGAGGGGAACTCGGACCGCACTCCCATCTATTCACCTGGCTAATCTTCGCTCCCTGGTCAACAAAATGGATGAAATTCTTCTCGTCAACAAGACTAACTCTGACTTTGCACGCTCTGCTGATTTGTGCTTCACGGAGACCTGGCTCAGCAACTCGAGCGCGGACAGCGCGATTCGAATACCGGGCTTCCAGGTGTACAGAGCGGATCGTGTAAAGGAGCTGTCCGGGAAAACGAGAGGAGGTGGAATCTGCTTCTACATAAATGAAGGTTTGTGCACAGATGTCACAGTACTATAGAGGACATATACTGCAGACCTAGAGACTCTTGTTATCGACTGCAAACCTAGCTACGGCTCCTAGCAGAACTGATAACTAGCCTGGAGCTAGAACATCCCGACTCTCCACTCATTGTTCTAGGGGACTTTAACAGAGCAAATCTCACCCACGAAATGCCAAAACAGACAGCACGTCACCTGTCCCACCAGGGACAAAGTCACACTGGACCACTGCTACACAACAATAAAAGATGCCTACCACTCTGTCCCCCACGCAACCCTCGAACTCTCAGATCACTGTATGGTCCATCTTATTCCAACCTACAGGCAGAAACTTAAAGCTGCAAAGCCTGTGGTCAAAACAGTGAAGAGCTGGACTGAGGAGGCTAAGTCAGAGCTACAGGCCTGCTTTGACTGCACAGACTAGTGTATTTGAGACTGCAGCTACAGACCTGGATGAACTCACTGACACTGTGACATCTTATATCAGTTTCTGTGAGAATGTGTGTGTCCCCAAAAAGATCTTCTGCACATACAAGAAGCCCTGGTTTACAGCAAGACTCAAGCAGCTTCGTCGTGCCAAAGTAGAGGCTTACAGAAGTGGGGACAGGACTCTGTACAGCCAGGCAAGGAACACACTGACAAGGGAGAGCAGAGCAGCAAAGAGGAGCTATTCTGAAAAGCTGAAAGTTCAGGTTTCAGCCAACGACCCCTCGTCTGTGTATGGGAGCCTGAAAACCATCACTGGCTATAGAAAACCATCTCCCCTGCTGTGGAGGACTGTCAACTGGTAGACGACCTGAATGTATTCTACTGCAGGTTTGACAATCAACACTCCCCCCTCACCCTCCCCACCTCAGATCCAGCAGTTGCTCCTCCAACAATCACCACCTTTCCCTTCAGCCCCCCACCTCTAACGATCTGTGAAAAGGATGTGCGTGGCCTCTTTAAAAGACAAAAGATCAGAAAGGCTCCAGGCCCAGATGGAAAGTGTGCACTGATCAGCTGGCCCCAAACTTCATATTCATCTTCAACAGGTCACTGGAGCTGTGTGAAGTCCGCTCCTGCTTCAAATGCTCCACCATCATTCCAGTCCCCAAGAAACCCTCCATCAGTGGACTGAATGACTACAGAACTGTCGCCCTGACATCCGTAGTTATGAAGTCCTTTCAAATACTGGTGTCGGCCCACCTGAAGGACATTGTTGACCCCCTGCTGGACCCTCTGCAGTTTGCCTACCAGGCAAACAGGTCAGTGGACGATGCGGTGAACATGGCACTGCATTACATCCTGCAACACCTTGACTCTCCAGGGACGTACGCACAGGCCCTCTTTGTGGACTTCAGCTCGGCATTGAACACCATCATCCCAGACATCCTCCACTCCAACCTGACCCAGCTCACGGTGCCGGCCCCCACCTGTCAGTGGATTACTAGCTTTCTGACAGACAGGGAGCAGCAGGTGAGGCTGGGGAAAACCATATCCAGCATCCGGACAATAAGCACAGGTGCTCCCCAGGGATGTGTACTCTCCCCTCTGCTGTTTTCACTCTACACCAACGACTGCCTCTCGAAGGACCCCTCTGTCAAGCTCCTAAAGTTTTCTGATGATACAACAGTCATTGGTCTCAATCCGAGACAAGGACAAGTCAGCCTACAGGCGAGAGGTTGAGCAGCTGGTCCTGTGGTGTAGCCGCAACAAACTGGAGC
>NW_018128219.1:48912-53490 GCF_001952655.1 Monopterus albus
TTGCAATTTTCAGTGCTACTCTCATGCACTGTAATGACCTATTTTTATTTGTTCCCTTTCAGCTATACTACAGTTAGGTATTTTTAGTCAGATAGAAATTGGATAGATACTTTATGTATTAGAAATGTTTAGTGGAGATAGGATGTCTAGTTACACTGTTAAATGCTTAGTCATGCTTATGAGTTTCTACAGGGTACATCTGGTCAAGGATAACTAGAGAGAAAAGTTGATGACTGTCAGCAGACAGGATGTTTAATATTATTATTATTATGAAGTGTATAACTGTAGCCTTAGCCATAATATGTTACTAGAGGTCATGTGAGAATGTTTTTAGCTACACACCATTTAATCAACAGACACACACACATTGATTTACTTCATGTTTTGACTACTGTTATGGCCAGCTGCAAAGCTGGCACCAGAGACGTCGCGGTTGACGTTTCTGTGTAGTATGGGGCTAGCCCAACCGAAGAGATATAATGTACAGGCCTGTTGGGTTCGGGGTCTTTCATCTTTCATCTGCCTGCGTGCAGGTTGGAGGTGCAAGATACCTGAGCATGTAATGTTAATTTTTGCCTGTGTTCATGGAATAAATCAGCGCTGTTTTGTAGGTACTTGGACTGCCTTGTCTCTCAGAGTCAGTATGGTAAAAAGTACCGGGTACAACAACAACCAGACACAAGGACAGTTTCTTCCCCCTGGCCATCACTCTGATGAACACTTAACCCGCAACAGTATGATTGGACAATAACCCTCAGTGCAATACATGTGTATATATATACATTGTACAGATTATACTGACTCGTACAGGTCTCTTGTTTTAAGTACTCTATCTTTATCCTTTATCCCTATTTATCTCATTTCAACGAACATTCCTTGTCTGCATTGTTTACTGTCTGTTTATACTGCTTATTCAGCATTGTTTGCACTGTTTGTTGCTATCAGTGTTGCTGTTAATACTGCTTATTTTGTTATATTACACAGCCTTATACTGGTTTACTGCTTCCACATTGAGAGCCGATGTACCAGAGTCAAATTCCTCATGTATCCATCACACCTGGCCAATAAACTGATTCTGATTCTGATTCTGAAATGACACTTGGCTACAATGTAAAGTAGTGAGTCTATAGCTTGTATAACAGTGTAAATTTGCTGTCCCCTCAAACTAATGCAACACACAGCCATTAATGTCTAAACTGCTGGCAACAAAAGTAAGTACACCCTAAGTGATAATGGCCAAATGGGCCCCAAAGTGTCAATATTTTGTGTGGCCACCATTATATTCCAGCACTGCTATAACTGTCTTGGGCATAGAGTTCACCAGACCTTCACAGGTTTCCACTAGAGTCCTCTTCCACTCCTCCATGACGATGTCATGGAGCTGGTGGATGTTAGAGACTTTGTGCACCTCCACTTTCCATTTCAGGATGCCCCACAGATTCTCAATAGGGTTTAGGTCTGGAGACATGGTTGGCCAGTCCATCACCTTTACCCTCAGCTTTTTTTAGCAAGGCAGTGGTCGTTTTGGAGGTGTGTTTGGGGTTGTTATCATGTTGCGGCCCAGTCTCCGAAGGGAGTGGATCATGCTCTGCTTCAGTATGTCACAGTACATGTTGGCATTCATGGTTCCCTCAATGAACTGTAGCTCCCCAGTGCCGGCAGCACTCATGCAGCCCCAGACCATGACATTCCCACCACCATGCTTGACTGTAGGTAAGACACACTTGTCTTTGTACACCTCACCTGGTTGCTGCCACACACGCTTGACACCATCTGAACCAAATAAGTTTATCTTGGTCTTATCAGACCACAGGACATGGTTCCAGAAATCCATGTCCTTAGTCTGCTTGTCTGCAGCAAACTGTTTGCAGGCTTTCTTATGCATCATCTTTAGAAGAGGCTTCCTTCTGGGACGACAGCCTTGCAGACCGATTTGACGCAGCATGCGGCGTATGGTCTGAGCACTGGCAGGCTGACCCCCCACCCCTTCAACCTCTGCAGCAATGCTGGCAGCACTTATACGTCTATTTCCCAAAGCCAACCTCAGGATATGACGCTGAGCACAGGCACACAACTTCTTTGGTCGACCACGGCGTTGCCTGTTCTGAGTGGAACCTGTCCTGTTAAACTGCTGTATGGTCTTGGCCACCGTGCTGCAGCTCAGTTGCAGGGTCTTGGCAATCTTCTTATACCCTAGGCCATCTTTATGTAGAGCAACAATTCATTTTTTCAGACCCTCAGAGAGTTTATTGCCATGAGGTGCTATGTTGAACTTCCAGTGCCTGTTACTGCTGGAAACAAGGCTGAAGAGAATTGGGTCTGCATACCAGAAAAAGCTATTTAAGGAAGATGTTGCTTAAAGTGCCCATGGCATGCTTTTCCTTATTTTCTGACTTATCTACAATGTTACAACGGTGAATTATCATCTTAAATGTGACCTAAAGCTCAAAAATGAGGTGTACTTATGTTTTATGCAGAAGCAAGTCAGTTTCTAAAAGTTTTGCAAGACATTTTTTTCTAACGATGTAAAGGGATTCGCTGTTTTCGCTGCAGATGCTGCTCCCATGCAGCATACATTCTCTTATATATTTTTATTATACTGCATTTGCTGCTTAAAGTGCCTTCGATTTTATTACTTATTTATATACTTTATATTTCATTTGTATTTTGTGGCATTCATGTGGATGGCAAAATAAGAATTTCATTGTACAGGGGAACACGTTTCCTAACTGTGCATATGACAAAATAAACACTTTGACATTGACCAGTGACCATTATGAGAGTGAGAGCAATAACACCAAATTTAACACACCTGAGACCTTGTACCACTAACGAGTCACATGACACCAGGGAGGGAAAACGGCTACTTGGGCCCCATTTGGTCATTATTACTTAGGGGTGTACTTACTTTTGTTGCCAGCAGTTTAGACATTAATGGCTGTGTGTTGCATTATTTTGAGGGGACAGCACATTTACACTGTTATACAAGCTGTAGACTCACTACTTTACATTGTAGCCAAGTGTCATTTCTTCAGTGTTGTCACATGAAAAGATATACTTAAATATTTGCAAAATGCGAAGGGGTGTACTCACGTCTGTGATGTACTGTATTTTAACTGGCATCACGCAGACGTAGTAACTTCTCCAGCCTTACAACAATTCTCTCTAATGTTACAGAAACAAGGCATCAACAGACACTCAACGTGTTTTTTAATCTTGTAGTAATAATAATCACATAATAATCATAGTAGCTCCAAGGTCAGTAAATCCAACTGGTGGTCGCTGTGTTGTACCCGGTACTTTTAACCACGCTATCTCTGAGAGACGAAGCAGTCCAAGTAACTTCAACACAGTGCTGATTTATTCAATGAACACAGGTAAAAATTAACATTACACGCTCAGGTATCTTGCACCTCCAACATGTACGCAGGCAGATGAAAGATGAAAGACCCTGAACCACAACAGGCCTATACATTATATCACTTCGGGCTAACCCCATTCTACACAGAGAGACGCCAAACCGTGACGTCTCTGGTGCCAGCTTTGCAGCTGGCCAGAGCAGTAGTCAAAGCATGAAGAAAAATCAATGTGTGATTGTCTGTTGATTATGTGGTGTGTAGCTAAAACATTCTAACACGACCTCTAGTGACATGTCATGACATTAAACATAAGAAAATATTATGGCTATGGCTACAGTTATACACGTCATAATAATAATATTAAACATCCTGTCTCCTAACAGTCATCAACTCTCTATCTAGTTATCCATGACCATAAGCAACCTGCAATAACTCATGAGAATGACTAAGCATTTAACAGCCTGAGCTAGACATCCTGTCTACACTAAACATTTCTAATACATCAAGTATCTAACCAATATCTATCTGACTAAAAATACCTAACAGTTCTCCTTTTCGACACGACCAAAATCGTGTCAACCTAAATCAACCAGGGTGTTTAACTGGCCGGCTGCTTGTAGGTTAGCCCTGGTCAGGTAAAACAGCGAATCCTTGTACATGTAACTGTGTGCAGTTGAAAAATTCCACTATTACAATGACACCGATGGATGTCAGGCAAGCTGGCATGAACATTGCAACTGCCTGGAGATTATAACCATTCATGGAAATCCTTAAACTATCACGTAAGATTTTACATCGTTAGAAAAAAATGTCTTGCGAAACTTTTAGAAACTGACTTGCTTCTGCATAAAACATAAGTACACCTCATTTTTGAGCTTTAGGTCACATTTAAGATGATAATTCACCGTTGTAACATTGTAGATAAGTCAGAAAATAAGGAAAAGCATGCCATGGGCACTTTAAGCAACATCTTCCTTAAATAGCTTTTTCTGGTATGCAGACTCAATTCTCTTCAGCCTTGTTTCCAGCAGTAACAGGCAGCTCTTTTCAGGTGACTGGTAAATCCACTGTTCACTACCTGCTCAGCAGCAAGAAAAGATAGGATAAGATAATCCTTTATTGTCATTGTAACGCATACAACAAAAGTTAGTGACCTCCAGTCAGTACAGCAATAGAAAAAAACGCCAGAACAGAACATATGAAATAAGACCATATAAAA
>NW_018128219.1:53787-69543 GCF_001952655.1 Monopterus albus
CCACCTTGTGGTGAACCAGTGCTGAGGCTGAGAGCACGGATGTGTGTGGGCCCACTCTCACCCTCTGGCTGCATCCAGACAGGAAGCTCTTTACCCATATGCAGGTGAAATATGGAATTCCCAGGTCCACCAGCTTGTCCACCAGTTTGTAGGGGAGGATGGTGTTGAATGCAGAGCTATAATCCACAAAGAGCAGCAGTACATAGCTCTCCTGATGCTCCAAGTGGGACAGCACAGCATGGAGGGCTGTGGCTACGGCATCCTCTGTGGATCTATTTGCCCTGTATGCAAACTGGTGTGGGTCAGATGTTGGTGGGAGGAATGACATAATGTGTCCCCGTATCAGTTTCTCAAAACACTTCATCACCACTGGAGTGAGTGCAACTGGCCAGTAGTCATTGAGGCTGGTTATGTGGGGTTTCTTAGGCAGGGGAACTAGGATGGAGGACTTCAGGCAGGGTGGAACAGCGGACTGGGCCAGAGACGAGTTGATGATCCTGGTGAAGACACCAGCCAGCTGGTCCATGCAGTCCTTCAGATGGGGATGCCATCCGGTCCAGCAGCCTTCCTTGGGTTTATAGCCCACAGCGTGTGCCTCACCGCATGCTTCCCTACTGTGAGGGTGGGGCCGCTGTGGGCCGCAGGGTACAGTTAGGCTGTATCTGGTTGCTGCCCCTCAAAGCAGGGAAAAAAGAGGTTCAGCTCCTCTGCCAGTGAGGCATCCCCTTCAGCCGCACCGAGATTATTCCTGTGGTTGGTAAGATGCTGGACTCCCTGCCACACCTGCCTGCTGTTGTTGCTGTCCAGATGGTCTTCGATCCTCCTCCTGTAGTCCAGTTTGGCCTTTCTGATGCTTCTCTTCAGGTTAGCTTGGACCACGCTATAGAGAGCCCTGTCACCTGTCCTGAAAGCAGTGTTCCTCTCTCTCAGTAGTTGCTTGATCTCCCAGTTCATCCAGGGATTCTGGTTGGGGTAGACCCTGATGCGTTTGTCCATGGTAACAGTGTCTATGCAATTCTTAATACAACACAGGACAGTGTATGTGAACACCTCCAGGTCTGGATGTTCAAAGACGTCCCAGTTGGTCCTATCAAAACAGTCCTGTAGTGCTGAGAGGCACCATCAGGCCAAGTTTTTACAGTCCTTGTGATGGTAGGAGCAGTTTTCCTTAGGGGGCGTATGCAGGAATTAGAAACAGGGAGGAGTGGTCAGACTGGCCCAGGTGTGTTACCTCAAACAGCAGACAAACATAGTTAGAGACCAGCTCATTAACATAGTGGAACATTTATCAGTTTAAGAGGCAGGTATTTCTCTCTGGAGTTGAAAGAGAACAAAAACAGAGCTAAAATAGAGAATATTGGATATAAACAAAACTCCAAAATGTTTGCTTGGCTTGCTGCCCTGTCCACTTAAAAAAAAACACAACAAAAAAACAAATCTATTAATACAGTTAAAAGTATTAGTTGTGGTACTAATATTAGTAAAGGTTTCAGTAGTAGTAGTGAAAGCACTGGTAGCTGTAAGAGAGGTGGTGTTTGCTGTATAGAATATCTAACAGTATTAGTACTTGTGCAGCACTGCTGCTACTACTGTAACACCTTCTTACTATTACTGCCAATACCACTAATATTAATAGTAACATTTTTACCATTACAGTATTTTTACCATTACAACATTTCCACCCCTAATACCACTATACTGCTATAACTACTGCTCTAAGCAGTGATGGGTGGATGAAACTTATAAAATCTTTGGGCTGTTTTTCCATTTGTGACCAAAACAGATTAGAAGCTTCAGGACCTCAGACAAAACAACAGTGACATCTAGTGGCTTGCAACATTTATACCAGCGCTTCAAGACTGGGATCAAATCAAATCAAATTTTATTTGTATAGCACCAAATCACAACAAAAGTCATCTCAGGATACTTTACAAAGTAAGGTCTAAACCTTACTGTTATCACTATTATTACATAGGGAAAACCCAACAAATCCCTCTTGAGCAAGCACTTGGTGACAGTGGGGAGGAAAAACTCTCTTTAAGAAAGGTACAGGGAGAGAGAGAGGACACACTACGGGAGGGAGGAGACACAAAGTTAGTAATGTGTAATGGTGGCATATAGAAGCATAAGGAGAGAGAGGAGAGGAGAGTAGAGCAGAGCAGGAGGGGAGGGGAAAGAAACTCAGAGCATCATGGGGCCCCCCAGCAGCCTAGGCCTATAGCAGCATAACTAAGGGAGGGCTCAGGGTCACCTGATCCAGCCCTAACTATAAGCTTTATCAAAAAGGAACGTCTTAAGTCTAATCTTAAAGGTAGAGAGGGTGTCCGCCTCCTGAACTGAGACTGGGAGTTGGTTCCATAGGAGAGGAGCTTGATAGCTAAAGGCTCTGCCTCCCATTCTGCTTCTGTGGACTCTAGGAACCACAAGTAAACCTGCACTCTGAGAGCGAAGTGCTTTGTTAGGATGATAAGGCTCTACGAGGTCTTTAAGATATGATGGAGCCTTGTCATTAAGGGCTTTGTATGTTAGGAGAAGGATTTTAAATTCTATTCTGAATTTTACAGGGAGCCAGTGGAGAGAAGCTAATATGGGAGAGATATGATCTCTCTTGCTAGTTCCTGTCAGTACTCTGGCTGCAGCATTTTGGATTAGCTGGAGGCTTTTTAGGGAATTATTGGGACATCCTGATAGTAAAGAGTTACAGTAGTCCAGCCTGGAAGTAACAAATGCATGGACCAGTTTTTCAGCATCACTTTGAGACAGGATGCTCCTGATTTTTGTAATATTGCGCAGGTGAAAGAAGGCAGATCTAGAGACTTGGTTTATGTGTGATTTAAAGGACATATTCTGATCAAAGATGACTCACAGGTTCCTCACAGTAGTACTGGAGGCAAGGGCTATGTCATCTAGAGTAACTATATGATTAGACAGCAGATTTCTAAGGTTTTCAGGCCCAAGCACAATGACTTCAGTTTTGTCAGAGTTTAGAAGTAAGAAGTTGCAGGTCATCCAGGCCTTTATGTCTTTAAGTCATGCTTGAAGTTTGACCAGCTGATCTGATTCATTTGGCTTCATAGATAAATATAACTGAGAATCATTTGCATAGCAATGGAAATTTATGTTGTGCTTCCTGATAATATTGCCTAAAGGGAGCATGTATAAAGTGAAGAGAATTGGACCTAACACAGAGCCCTGTGGAACGCCGTGACTAACTTCAGTTTGTGTGGAACATTCGTCATTAACATGAACAAATTGAAATCTTTCTGATAAATAAGATTTGAACCAACTTAGCGCAGTTCCTTTAATCCCAATAACATGTTCAAGTCTCTGCAGTAAGATGCTGTGATCAGTGGTGTCAAAAGCAGCACTGAGATCTAAGAGGACAAGTATGGAGATCACTATAACACCTCACTGATTGTGAATGTTTTAGTCTTGTATGTGGAAGAAGGCTGCAGGTTATTATTAAGTGTGTAGATGGATAGATAGATGCTTTATTAATGCTGAAATTTAGGTATCCAGTAGCACAACAACCATACATGCACGTGGTAGTGCAAAATAATGCTTTTGTTAAGAATTAGTGCATTAAAAGTAGATGTTATGATGCAATATGTGACAGTAAAATAATGAATAAATAATGTGTCCAAAAAGGCTAGACAGAAATATTGTTGTTGACACTAAATATCATTGTATCTTATTAGTGTAGTTAAGGCCCAATGTCACTGATGTGCTTTAATGCCATAATATGTAACCTTTTAGTGGTTAAGTTATATGACTGAATAATGATAGTAATTAAATTAACCTATGACATTATTACCTGGTACCAGGTGGAAATTCTCTCAATATTATGTACATCACCATATTCCTCTCTTATTCTCCTTTCTTCTTATGACATAATGTGCCTATATGACATAGTTTATCTGCAGAACTTTCCAAACTGCCCCCCCCCCAACATTAAAATTATATGCAAACAACAATATAACCTAAATATTGTGTCCATAGGAACGTTTGAGGCGACTCAACCACAATGTGGCCAAGGAGACAGCACGAAGAAAGACCATGCTGGAGGCTTCAGGAGTGTTCACGTCCCGCTCCCCCAGTAAACCCTGAGCCTCCCCCTGCTCTGCCTACCAAGCACTGTGAACTGTCCTGACCAGTAGGGCCATGTCAGTAACATGAAGAGGACAGGTCTTCCTTTGACATTTACTTATCTTTTGGTTTAATGACATACTGAGGTCCTGCACTGATTTTTATTTATTTTTTGTCATAATAAAGTCCCAGCTACTATCTGCTTAGCATTCTGCAGTGGGAAAGGGGTTCTTGTCTTATTTGCTGACAAAATATGACATTCAGCTGTACATTGTCTCCAAATTGTACATTTTATATTACACATGAAGCCACTAAAAGGTCATGCCATCCACATTTGTTTTAGCTTCTGTCTTCTGATCAAGCAAATAAGTGTTCCTGAATATTGAGGGGCATTTATGTATTCATATACATTGTTCTTCAATTGATTTTACAGATTAAAAATATACTTTTACCCATGAGCAAACTGTATTGTCATTAAGCATGCAGGATAGATGATGATACTTGACTTGAGTGACAAATCCTTGTTTTGCTGCTGGTCCTTCTGCCTTCTTCTGCTCTCAGACTATAGGAGAGGGTTGTTTTCAGACAAGGTTTGACTTCAGAAATGTCCCTTTAAATTAAGTCATACAGACATGTTCCACTTGTCTGTGGTTCTGCTCTGCTGACAAAAATGTGTGGTATCAAACACAGAGCATAATGTTATTTAATAAGTTTAATATTAGATGATGAAAATGAAACTTACTGTGTAGGACGTCATATCTCCATGAGTATGCAACATAATAATGCCTACAATGATTTTTTGTTTTATATTAACATCACAGTCTCATCTTTGAATGTGGTCTAAAAATTTCATGGCTGGCTTCATTTTATCTTTGCGGTGTTACTTTTGTTTGTGTAATTCAGGGCTAATTTGAAGAAAGATAGATATAACCTTATTACAGTTTAAAACAATTTTTTGTTTCTCCAGGAGTTTACTTAAAACAAGTGCCGCATTTAATCCCAAGTAAATTCCTTATTCAAATCACATGATTTTTCTATGTTCACCTGACCTACCATGAGAGTTTAGCCTACCCCAGTATAGGAAGTAGCCAACCAGAGGAAGGCAATATCTACTTAACCCATAGTTATTACCAGTTTTCAGGAGATGATGAAATTATTAGAAAATCATTAGGAAATAACAGACAATAGAGTAAAGAGATACATCTTGCCATTATGAGACATGCATTGGCTGCAGGTTTTAACTTGTTTGAAATGATCATTAAAATATTCTCTCAGAGGACCATCCACATTTCATTAGTCCTGTCCAATGAAATATTTAGTGACGGTAGCACTAGAAGAAAGGGCCCAGCAAATCAGTGCAGCAAAGGATATGATAAGCTCTGTAGTAGCCAAGTAATTCCGACCAGAAAAGAGGCGTGTTGCTCATGCAACAGTTGCAGTTCTTTTGTTTGCGCATGTGTGTGCTCGTGCGCGCACACTGGGGGCGTGCTAATCTCAGCGGCGCCACCTAAAAAAAAAAAACAAGTCTCCCGGGCCTGTCAATCTACACGAACCAGACAGACCCTGGCTCGCAGCCCTGCTGTGAGAGCCGTTTCGTGGTTGGCTAAGGGCGGTAGTCCCTGTGAGACCTGACCGCCTATTGGCTGCATCATGTCGAGACACTGACGCACGCGACGTCTCTCCTCTATTGTGGCGTGCACGTAAGGAACGGGCAGGATGCACGAGTAGGCAGTAGGGTTGATATAAGGATAAAATAACAGAGAGACCCCAAGGTAACGCAGTACAACATATTAGAAAAGAACATTAGCTTATTACATTATAAGGATTCAAAGAAACATTGGGCCCGTGAACAAGGCAGAGGTCTGATACAAAGGACTGTAAACAAACAGCTGCTGTGGTCAGCACGTAACGTTAGAACGCGCGGAGATATCTGAGCACAACACGCCAGGCAACTGTCTGATAGCTGAGCGAAATTTCTGTCCAAAGTTCTTCTCTCCACTCCGGCTTATGTGTAAGTAGAAACCATTTATCTTAGTCTTTCTTTCTCCTGATCTCTCCAGTATCGTCAATCACACCAAATATCCGAATAACCCAGAATATGAGTGGGAAAGTCAGTAAGATTGCCGCATTATCGCTTACTGTAACCTTTTATCCGTAACGACCGATCTGCTGCTGTCTCGCTGTTTCAGTTACTCATCCCTCAGGACCGATATTCTACTCTGTATTATCGGTCTTATTTACTTCCTTCTATTAGTTCAACTTCAAGCAGTAAATTAAATGACTGATTGCTTACACTGAAATAGTGGTTTTGTCTTATGTGTCTGTATTTCTTATACGAGCTAGTTCTTGTACATGTTGAGAGAGGGGACTTAGTGAAGCAGCTAAATGCATCAGGTCAGAAAACTGCTCAGGCTGTATTAACGTTAGGCATATAGAGAAAGAGCTTTGTGGTTGCATTGATGGAAGTTTTCATTACTGGTGTTCGCCATATATTGGATTGGAGGCTGGGGCCTGTACAATATGTTTAACAGGAGCCATAGATGTGAGGCGTAGCAACAGTTATCTGTGACTGTGTGTGAAGCAGTTCATATGCTGTATGGGTTATTATTCAATAATACATTGCCTTGTTACAGGACATCTTACTTGTGGTATTCGCATGTTTCAAAGTTGTATGTTTGTTATGTACAGTAGCTGTAAATTTCAGCATCAGACTCCTTAGGGAAGCCTTAAATGTTCAAATGTGCACTTTCAGAGATGCATGTATGTTACAAATGTATGTAGGCTGTAATCTCCAGAGGTACAAAGCACCTTTACTGTGCAATTTTGAGGTTGGCTTCAGTATTACCATTTTATGCAACATTATACTGTATTTGAGATCCACTACATGTCAGAGTGTAATAATGTGCATTCATTTGACAGCTGCAGTTTCTAGTTTGTTATAGAGGCTACAACAGCTGTCAGTAATATACATGCATAAATTAGGTTGTACAAATACAAACTGAAGACTTAGGTTTGTGCTTTCCTCAATATGAACAGCGACCTAACTGAAAAATAAGGCAGGGTCACAGGCATAATGTATTGAGCAGAAGATGCATTGATTCCACAAACTGCACAGACATTCATAGTTTGACTTTATTCTTGACTACTGAAGCCTGATGGATGTGCCTTGACAGATATGGAATGATAGCTGAGAGTTAATAGATATTTTTAAATACATTTTATTAATTAGTGATTATGACCTCGGTTGGGATTTGCAATGGGAATAGGAGTTGTACAGCTAGCTAGCTAACAGCTCTAACATTTATGCCATCTGCTGCTGGGTCTCAGGCATAACAGTGATGTTCACAATACCAGAATTCAAACATGATAAATCCCCTGATGTCTACAGGCAGTTTGAGCACTGGCTGCAAGATGTGCATCTGTTCTATGCAAACACATTGAGCCTATGATAAAGGTAAGTTAGCAGGCTGTTGACTATCTAGCTTTAGGGACTGAACATCATGATGATTTTTGTCAACACATAAAGATAATGAATTTAGTTTATCCCACAGTATGTCAATTAGTTGGCATAAAAACTCAGCTGCCAAGGTCTGTGTTCAGCTGAACCTGTGGTTTTACTGCAGGTATGATGTTCCTGTTCATTCTAAACAATTTTCATTAAGCAACAGGCTGCTGCATACTGAGATAGTATGTTGTACTGACCTCACATATATACAGGATTGTATACTGTACGCTTTGGCATTTGAGATACTTGTTTGTCTGTTGCCTTAGGTTGTACATCCGCTCTGCCTAATGGACATGCAGCCTTTCAGTGTTGCCACCAGTGTGGAGGATACCTCTGTCTGCAGTGACAATGGTGTACACATAACAAGGGGACAGCACAGTACATTAACATGATCATCACTACAACATTTCAGACTCAAAAACCCTTGGAGCATTGAGGAAAAAAAAGACACATGGGAAGAATTTCCACAGGATTAAATGGCTTCCTTTTATCATAAGCATTTAAGTTTGTCCAACGTAAACTTGTTTACTGAGTTGACTAGCAGAGGGAGCACCAGCCTACAGCCCTTTTTTCCTTGTAGTCTACCATGCAGGCACTGACCAGGCTTAGCCCTGCCTAGAGTGGTATGGCCATAGGTCACTGAGGAGAAGCGGGACCCAGGAGACTGGCAGTAATGGAGTGTTCAACATCAGACAATGGTGGACCATCAGATAGGGAAAAGAACCAGTGGCTTTGGGAGAAACTGGACAGCACTGGTCGTGGAGAAACAGTCTGGGAAAAAAAACTCAGTAAACAGAGGCTGTGTCCTACCACTCCAGTGAAAAGAGACAAAAAAACTCCTCTACTAGAAGACAAAAACAGCCAGATGACAACAACTGACATGCTTCATTGTGCATGCTAGCATAACATGCACAAAGCTGAAAAATATAAAGGGGACCACTACAGCAAAACACAAAAGGCACAGGCAAGAGCAAAATTGGGCAGTAGAAAACAATACCAGAAAAGTGTCCACACAAGCAAGTTGACAAGGGCTCAGCAGAGGCAGAGGCAGGGACAGAAGCCAGGTCAGCAACAGGCATGCTCAGTACAGGATCAGGAACACAGCAGGAAAGTCCTTACAGAAAGAAACCAAAGATAGGCAGGTAGCTCTCTTGGTAGAAAGGTAGGAAGGTACTTCTGGGTTCATTTAAGGCTTCCCTAAGGGTGAACTTCTGGGTTCACCCTCTCATTCTCTCCAGAGAGAGAGTGGGTGAATTCTCTCCAGAAAATGAGAGGGTGAACACCCAGAAGTTCCTATCATAATAAGAGCCTCTGGCAGGAAGTCAGGGGCAGAACATGATAAATGCTGAAACAAAGCCATTTGATCATGTGGAAATTCTTTTCATGAGTTTTCATGTTCATTCAAAGAGTTATTTTATTGAGTGATACACAAAATATAAACATTCCAATTTTATCAAAAGCACTTTAGATGCACTTAGACCATCTTTTTAAAATTAGCCAAAAGTAGTCATTGATGCAAAACACTAGTAGCAGAGAATGTACTGTAAGTAACACTCACCATTTAGAATCTAAATGGAAGAGTGACAAGAAAAGAATTCACCAACAGGAAAACATAAAATATAGGTGTGAGCCAGCATATAGAACAAGTGGCAGTCACTGTCCAGGTGTGTGTGTTTAAATGAATATCATTTCTTTCGATAACTACAAACTGAAGTGGAGACGAGGCAGACTGGGGGGAGTCGAACGGAGGCTCGAGCGCTTGGTTAGCAGCGGCAGGCTAGCCCTCCCCGCTATACTGTTCGCAAATGTCCAGTCCAGTCTATGAACTGGATGAACTCCACGCTCGGATTACCTCGCAGAAGGACATACAGGGCTGCTCCCTGCTGTGTTTTTGTGAAACATGGCTGGGAAAGGAGACTCCCAATGAGGGTATAACTCTGGATGGTTACTCTGTGTTCAGACAGGACTGCAGCGCCGCTGAAAGTGGCAAGACCTGCGGAGGAGGAATGGCCGCCTTTGTCAAACAGTCCTGGTGCACAGACTGTAAGATTACCTCCAAATTCTGTTCTGAAGATGTGGAATATTTAACACTAAAGCTAAGGCCATTTTATTTACCTAGAGAGCCACAATGTATCATTGTGAGTATTTCCCCTCCCCTCCTGCTCTCCTCTCCTCTCCTCCCCTCCCCTCTCCTCTCTCTCCCTGTGCTTCTATATGCCACCATTACACATTACTAACTTTGTGTCTCCTCTCTCCCGTAGTGTGTCCTCTCTCTCTCCCTGTACTTTTCTGCAGGTTGCCCTGGCCCTGGAGCTCTATGTTCCTGATGAGCAGTCCCCAGCCACATCGACCTGATCAGTGTTTGTTGGTTGTGTCTTGTTGCTTTTCTTCTTTTGTCTCTCCTCTATCCACTCACCCCAACCGGTCGAGGCAGAAGGCCGCCCACCAAGAGCCGGGGTCTGTCGGAGGTTTCTTCCTTTAAAGGGAGTTTTTCCTCCCCACTGTCGCCAAGTGCTTGCTCAAGGGGGATTTGTTGGGTTTTCCCTATGTAATAATATTGATAACAGTAAGGTTTAGACCTTACTTTGTAAAGTGTCCTGAGATGACTTTTGTTGTGATTTGGCACTATAGAAATAAAATTTGATTTGAATTTTTGATTTGATTTGAGTATAGTATAGTGTAGTGAGGCTGCACTAAAGGAACTGTACAGAATGATTAATGAGCACACATATCCTGATGCTGCTTTTATTATTCTGGGGGATTTTAACCACTGCAATCTCAGGAAAAGCATGCCGAAACTGTATCAGTTTGTAACCTTTTCTACTGGAGGAAACAAAACACTAGACCAGTGTTACAGTTACATCAGAAATGCTTTCTCAACTGAACCTAAGCCTCATTTTGGTCAATCTGACCACCTAGCAGTCTGGCTCAAACCTGCTTACACCAAACAACTCAGGGCAAAACCAGTCTCAGTGAAAACTGTTAACACCTGGAACGACTGCGCACAGGCCAGCCTGCAGGGCTGTCTAGAGGCCACAGACTGGAGCATCTTCAAAAGGGGCAACAGGCGACATCCATGAATATGCAGAGACTGTGAATGACTACATTAGCTGGTGCATATCCATATGCGCACCAACTAGAACAGTGCATGTTTTCCCGAACCAAAAACCATGGTTTAATAGGGATAGACCCCCTACAGTTCATCTACTGGGCAAACAGGTCAGTGGATGATGCAGTGAACATGGCACTGCATTACAGGCTCCAACACCTTGACTCCCCAGGGACCTTATGCACGGGCCCTCTTTGTGGACTTCAGCTTGGCATTGAACACCATCATCCCGGACATCCTCCACTCCAAACTGACCCAGCTCACTGTGCCTGCCCCCACCTGTCAGTGGATTACGAGCTTTCTGGCAGACAGGGAGCAGCAGGTGAGGTTGGGGAAAACCACATCCAGCAACCGGACAATAAGCACAGGTGGCCCCCAGGGATGTGTGCTCTCCCCTCTGCTGTTTTCACTCTACACCAATGACTGCATCTCGAAGGACCCCTCTGTCAAGCTCCTAAAGTTTGCTGATGACATGTCATTGGTCTCATCCGAGACGGTGATGAGTCGGCCTTACAGACGCGAGGTTGAGCAGCTGGTCCTGTGGTGTAGCCCCAACAAACTGGAGCTGACAAAAACTGAATCTCAAAAGACCCCTCTGTCCCCCCCCCAACCATACTTGGCAGCACTGGTATCAGCCCTAAAGTCCTTCAGGTTCCTGGGCTCCACTATCTCCCAGGACCTGAAGTGGACGTCCAACATCAGGACCATCACCAAGAAGGCACAGCAGAGGATGTACTTCCTGCGCCAGCTCAGGAAGTTTGACCTGCCCCAGGAGCTGCTGATACAGTTCTACAGAGGAATCATCGAGTCTGTTCTCTGCACCTCCATCACTGTCTGGTTTGGCTCAGCAACCAAACAGGACCAGTACAGACTTCAGCGGACAGTGAGGACTGTAGAAAAGGTCATTGGTGTGAGCCTGCCCTCCATGGAGGACCTATACACCACACGGGTCAAAAGGAGGGCGGAGAGGATCACTGCAAACCCCTCACACCCCGGACACAATCTGTTTGAACTCCTCCCCTCTGGACGGCGTTACAGGTCACTGTGCACCAAGACAACCAGACACAAGGATTGTTTCTTCCCCCTGGCCATCACTCTGATGAACACTTAACCCGCGACAGTATGATTAGACAATAACCCTCAGTGCCATACCTGTGTATATATACATTGTACAGATTATAAGGACTCGTACAGGTCTCTAGTTTTAAGTACTCTATCTTTATCCCTTATCCCTATTTATCTCATTTCAATGAACATTCCTTGTTGTCTGCATTGTTTACTGTCTGTTTATACTGCTTATTCAGCATTGTTTGCACTGTTTGTTGCTATCAATGTTGCTGTTAATACTGCTTATTTTGTTATATTACACAGCCTTATACTGGTTTACTGTTTCCACATTGAGAGCCGATGTACCAGAGTCAAATTCCTCGTATGTCCATCACACCTGGCCAATAAAACGGATTCTGATTCTGATATAAAACAGAAAATCAGGAAGAGACAAGAGGCTTTTAAACAGTGGACCAAGCAGAGTACAGGAAAGTCCGGTATGAGCTACAGAAGTCCATTAGAGCTGCAAAGAGAGCAAACTTCCAAAAACTTGGGAGCTACTACATGAATATGTGGCAGGGAATCCAGGCAGTTACAAACTACAGGAACAAATCGGCAAACACAGCCCCCCCAGGACACCACCCTCCCAGACAGCCTAAACAACTTCTATGTGAGGGTTGACAGGATGAACACAGATAACCCCTCAAAATCCCCCTGTGACCCGGGGGACACTGCTTTTCAGGTGACGCACACACAGTTCCTGAAACAGGTAAACCCCCATGGTGTAAACCAAATGGTGTCCCCCCTAGTGTGTTGAGAGCCTATGGGGATCAACTAGCAGGTGTGTATACAGACATCTTCAACCTGTCTTTAACCCAAGCAATAGACCCTCGCATTTTCAAAAAATCCATTATCATACCGGTCCCTAAGACGTCAGACACATCCACTCTGAATGACTTTAGGCCAGTGGCACTCACATCAGTCGCCATGAATGCTTAGAGAAACTGGTCCTCACACACGTTAACCACATGGTCCCGGACACTGTAGACCCCCTCCAGTTTGCCTACCACCCCAACAGCTCAGTGGCTGATGCGATGACTCTGGCTTTATTCCATACCCTGAAAAACCTGGACAACAGCAGTACGTATGCTAGGATGCTCTTCCTGGATTACAGTTCTGCATTCAACACCATCCGCCCGGGTAGGCTGATTGGGAAGATGACCTCGGTGTCCCAACTCCCACCTGTAACTGGATTCTGGACTTCCTGACTGAAAGACCACAGGTAGTTAGAATGGGAGGGTGGGTGTCTGCTGAGCTCACAGTCAGCACAGGCTCACCGCAGGGCTGCTGTCTCAGCCCCAAACTCTTCACTCTGTACACCCACGACTGTGTCTCCAACCATGACAACACCATCGTCATTAAATATGCTGATGCCACCACCATTCTGGGCCTCATCAAGGGGGGAGACGAGTCGGGTTACAGAAGCTTGGTGAACGACATTCTTGTTTATGGAGAGGAGAATGACCTCATCCTCAACATAATTAAGACAAAAGAAATAATAGTAGACTTCAGGAAGAACTTCTCCTGTCTGCTGCCTCTGACCATCAAAGGGACTGAGGTGGAGAGGGCTGACAGCCACAAGTTCCTGGGCTTGCAGGTGACGTCTGACCTGAGCTGGTCACTGAACACAGCTGCCACAGTGAAGAAAGCCCAGCAGCGGCTATACTTCATCAGGCGGCTCAGAAAAGCTGGGTTGAACAGTCGCCCTCTCACCCAGGCTTATAGAGTACTGGTAGAGAGCATCCTCACCACTGGCATCACAGTCTGGTATGGTAACACCACACAGGCAGAGAGGACAGGCAAATGGTCATAAATACTGCAGAGAGGATCATTGGGACTGAACTGCCTGCTATGGACACACTGTACACACAGGGCTGTCGTAAAAGGGCGGAGAACATACTCAGGCATCCACGCCACTCAGCTCATTCTCTGCTCAGACACAAAAACTGCACTTACAGGCACAGCAGGGCAAACAGTATCTTCACACACAGAACTAGACTGTACAACAGCTTTTTCCCTGCCGCAGTAAGACTGATGGCAAATACGAAAATGTGAGAATATATGTGCAACAACCCCTTACTAGGCATGCACAATAATAATACAGAAATGTCCCACAAGGTATTTTTGTAAGAGCATTTCATCAACAGTGTTCTTCTGTGGGACCTGAATAATAGCAGGACATTCTCCACCAAGCAATGGAAACAGGCCTGAATATAAACTGTGTTTTAGTATGTTATAACCTCTCACTACCTCACCAAGCATAATGACATATCCAACTCCACCATGTGAATTACTAAGTGCGATGTTTGAAGTTCACTGTGGGAAATACTATTACTCTATTTATCTGAATTGTGGTTTTAATGCTTTCTCACCTTATGTAACATTTTTATTTTAAGACTAAGTGTTCTTTCTGGCTTCTGACTCCAAAGGAGAGCTGCACAAGAATTCCTATATGCCTAGACTGTCTGTTTATGCATAAATGGCAAATAAAAATCTTGAAGAAAAAGAATATTATGTCCAGTGGATTTTAGTGATATTAACATCAAGTTCATGACTGCTGCAGGTCCATGAGTGCAATGGAGGAAGCAATACTGCTCATTTTCCATGATATCAGAAAAGAACACTGCATTATGTCCCACAACAGGACACTGCCTGTTTCTGAAAGTTTGTCTTCCATCTTCATGAAAACATTCTGGTGTGCATTAAAGGTGTACTAGAGTTCAAGAGGGTAGTTTGGGTTTAAAGCACTTAATAAGTCACAGTAAATGGCTGGTGCAAACAGAATGGTATTCAGATTTGCAGCATCATTTGCAACTCAAAGATGATGTCTTTTGCAAAATAAAATGATGGTCCCATTGTATTCTGTTTTATACACTGGCATCTTCTTGGATGGTGATGCATATTCCCACTGTGGTTTCATCAATGGATCCCTGTTTGAGGGTTTTTTTCTGTTGTCTGGGGCTTTAGGGTCTCTCAAGGCAAATTGGTCCCAGGGGAGGAACCAGACTAAGAACTATTCAAAACCCTGCTGAAGATGGCCACTTTGAGTTGTGCTACCTCACCCAGATTAGGGAAATCGGAACACCCTGCTGGAGCCAGATCTGGGAGGGGAGCTCACCGGCAAGCATCTAGTGGCTAGGCCTTAGCTCATGGGGTCTGGTCGGGCACAGCCTGAAGAAATGACATGGAGCTACTGTCCTGTGGACCCACCACCTGCAGGGAAAGGAATCTGGGTTAGGTGTTATGCAAGTTGGGTGGCAGGCTAGATCAGGTGTGTGTGTTGGGGGGTGCCTCAGGTCTCCAGTTAGTGTTGGCCTTTGTCAAGGTTGCCCCTTGTCACCAATTTTGTTTGTGATTTTACATGGACTGGACCTCAGGTTGCAGGGTGGGGGTGGGGGTCAATTTGGGGACCTCAGAATTGCATCTCTGTGATTTGCTGATGTGGTTTTGCTGGCTTCATCAGACCATGACCTCCAGCATTGTTACGGCAAGCCGCACACCAACAGAGCAACTGGACTCAGTAATAGGCAGGACTCAAACTCAGGTCAGAGAGATATTTATTTGACAGTATGGAACGGAAAGGGGGTGGCAAGGATCAGGCGCGGAGCTGCCGGCGTGGATCTCGGGTGATCGGGCCGCAGAACTGACTGGACCACTGGAGGAGCCGCCTGGGGTCGGAGGAGAGGTTTTGGCACTGTGTATGGAGCAGAGAAGGAGATTAAGAGAGGAGACAACAGGCAGATGAGGGTGCGATGATGCTGAGCACAACACAGGTGACCTGCGTATAGAGGACTGCTGGCTCCGGGCTGGAGAGCGTGCTTGGAACCCAGCGCCGAGGAATGCAGACAGGAACAAGGGCCCACGCTCAACGGACCCAGGCACTGGATGTGGACCCCCACCAACGATCGTTGCTCGGCAGCAAGACCCACGGAGACATAGGTGGCATGAG
>NW_018128219.1:69561-73759 GCF_001952655.1 Monopterus albus
AAAAATAAACATAAGATCTCTCCAACAGTCAGTTCCAAAATAACAGAAGATATTCCTTGGTAATCAGTTCACAAAACAGAAACAAGGAACTTACTCAAGTCGACAGTTGAATAACACCAAAATACCAGGGAAGGATGATCTTAGTAGACCTCAGGATCCAGGATATGAAACACGCAGAGTTACCGGCAGAAGACTGAGAGATCGTCTGGCAACGAGGACACACCAGCGCCGTGTTTAAGTACATAGCGGTTAATTGAGCGCAGGTGTGCCTCGTCGCCGGGAGCGTGTTCCTACGTGAGCAGGGGTGGAGTCGCTGATAGCCCCGATAACAGCTGCCGAGGTGCCAGGGATGGCCTGATCCGCGGACGTAACAAGCATGCATTGGGGCGGTTTGCAGCTGATTAGGAAGTGGTGGAGATGAGAGTTAGCACCTTCAATTCTAAGGCCATGGTGCTCTGCTGAAAAATGGTGGACTGCTCCCTGTGGGTTGGGAGTGAGTTGCTGCCCTAAATGAAGGAGTTTAAGTATCTCGGGGTCTTGTTTATGAGTGAGGTTAAAATCAAGCATGAGATTGACAGGTGGATAGGGGCGTCATCAAAAGTAATGCAGACGTTGTACCAGACTGTTGTGGTGTAGAAGGAGCTGAGCAGAAAGCCAAAGCTCTCGGTTTACCAGTCAGTCTACACTCCAGCTCTCATCTACAGTCATCAGCTGTGGGTAGTGACCAAAAGAAAAAGATTGCGAAGACAATCGGCTGAAATTAGTTTCGTTTGTATGGTGGCCAGACTTATCTTTAGAGATATGATGCAGAGTTTGGACATCCAGAAGGGACTTGGAATCGGAATCAGAATCTGCTTTATTGGCCAGGTGTGTCGGACACCCAAGGAGTTTTACTCTGGCCTGTAGCTCTGATGGACCATACAGTGATCAGAGAGTTCGAGGGCTGCATGGGGGACAGAGCGATAGGTGTGTTTTATTGTTGTGTAGCAGTGGTCCAGTGTGATTTTGTCCCTGGTGGGACAGGTAATGTGCTGTCTGTATTTTGGCAGTTCGTGGGAGATATTTGCTCTGTTGAAGTCCCCTAGAACAATGAGTGGAGAGTTGGGATGTTCTAGCTCCAGGCTAGTTATCTGTTCTGCCAGAAGCCATAGTGCCCTACCGTTAGGCTGCGGTGTTATTCCCATTAGAATGAAAGAATTAAATTCTCAGGGAGAATAAAAAAGATTTGCAATTGATAACAAGAGTCTCTAGGTCTGTGATACATGTCCTCTGTAGCACTGTGACATCTGTGCAGCAACCTTCATTTGTGTAGAAACAGATTCCCCCTCCTCTCGTTTTCCCGGACAGCTCTGTTATGCGATCAGCTTTGTACACCTGGAAGCCCGGTACTTGTATCATGCTGTCTGTGATGGAGTCGCTGAGGCAAGTCTCCGTGAAGCACAAAGTCCGGGTCCCTCTTTGGTGTGGCCTCACTAAGGCACCCGCTCATTTGCCACAGCGACATTTTTTCCAGATCCTGTAGATTGCAGCTGCGCCTCCGATCAGAATGTCCATACAGTATTCTTAGTTTGCAAAAATTGGAGAAATGTAGTTCGGTGTGAGTTGTCCGATATTTAACCGTTCTTATCCGGTAAAAGTAATCTGGGATGAGTTGCAAAAGACCAAGAATACAAAGAAAAACAACAAACACAAGAGACCGCAAGTAACCAAGGATGCCATCGCTGTTGGCGCCATCTTGTTCTACTTGGACTAGAAATGCTGCTCCTTCTCATTAAAAGGAGCCAGCTGAGGTGGTTCGGGCATCTTATCAGGATGCGTCCAGGGCACCTGCCTTTGAAGGCCTTCTGGGCACATCCAACTGGTAGGAGACCCCGGGGCGGACCCAGGACATGCTGGAGAGATTATGCTGTACATCTCATCTGGCCTGGGAATGCCTTAGTATCCCTCCAGAGGAGCTGGAACATGTCGCCAGCTCCTGTGAGAGTTGTGTGTTGGAAGATCTGATATTTTGGTGGAAAAAATACATTGGCTGGGAACATTTTACTGCTAATGTGTCAAATAACACTGACAAAGCAAAAGAGACATTAATGTAAAGACAGTCATTTTAGGTGAAAACTTAGTCATGGCCAAAAATATTGGCACCCCTGCATTTCTGTCAGATAACAGATCACTTCTTCCAGAAAACTGTTGCAATCACAAATTCTTTGGTATTCTCATGTTTATTTCTTTTGTTTGGATTGGAACAACACAAAAAATTAAAAAAGCCAAATGTGATACATTCCACACAGAACAGAAAATGGACTGGATAAAATAATTTCACATAATTAGAGCCTTGCAATAGTGTCTACATAAAGCACACGATCAGAAGTTTATTCATTTTCTGCTCTGCCTCTTTGTTTTTCCGCAATCAGTTTCAGTACATTATGTAATCTTGTGGTAAGTTTATTACAGATGTCCTGAGTCACTTTCGTCTCACAAATACCTCTGTGGCATGAACACACTCCTGTTTTGTGCCAGGTTTCACCTCATTCTGGATGAAGTCTTTCATTAAATGCCAGACAAGCTTGATAGGGTTCGCATTAGGGGTGCAAAGGTTTAAATTACTCACGGTTCGGTTCGTATCACAGTTTTAGGGTCACGGTTTCGGTACGGCTCGGTATGTGTGTGTTTAGGGAAAAAAATGCTACTGTCAAATTCGAAGAAAAATTATTGGGTTACAAATACTCAAACCCTTGGTCACAACAGGCTTCTTTACAAAAATAAAATTCTAAGCAGTTTTTAATCCCTGCTAAAACCAACATTTTAACTTAAGAGAAGCCTACTTTAGAGTACCAACATAAAGTGCATTTCAAAACAAACATAAAATAGCTCAGACCAAGAACACTGGGTCACTTTTTCATATTCTGTCTATTCCACTATCTTCATGTTTTTTTTTGCAAGAAAATCAGTTAACATTTTCAGTTGTAAGTCGAGATCTGCTTGCAGAAACAATGTCTCCCGCAGTGGAGAACACTCTCTCGCTTGGCACAGACACAAAGGTATTGTTGTGCAAGTTTAGCAACATGAGGATACTTGCTCTCATGCAGCTTCCACCATGCAAGTGGATCTGCATCTGTCTCAATGCAATCTTCTGCCTTGTATGACATCACCTCCTTCTCTATAATATCAGTAAAAGTCTTTGTCTTGGCAGGTGCTGTAAAAAATGTCCAAATAGCTCTGTCATAGCAGACTTCTTCTGAGGAGGAGATTCTGAGGGATTCTGGCTTCCGGATGGTCCAGCTTCCGCTGCAACAGGCTGACTCTGCAAAAATATTGAAATACTTAATAATAATAAAAAAAAATAGAATACATTTTACACAGCCTTAAAATATTTATTTTTTAAACATTTTATTAAACATTTTTTAATATACAGTGGTCCCTCGCTATAACGTGGTTCACCTTTCGCGGCCTCGCAGTTTTGCAGATTTTTTTTTAGTGCAATTTTGCATGCTTTTTGCATGCCGTGTCTCCTGTACAGTACAGAAATTAAATTTGTTAGTTCTAAAATCCATCATTATTATTTATAGGAAAATGTTTATACAGTTTTTTTATTTATTTATATTTATTATTTTTCTACGAAGGTTTGAACTTTGAGAGTGTTTAAACAAGAGAGAAAAGTGTGAAAATGTTAATGCCTGTCTGAGAAAAGTGTATAAAGTGTGTAGTGAGGAGTTTTACAGCTTTAAAACATCTATAATAATTGTAAAAAATAAAGCTGACTACTTCGCGGATTTTGCCTATTGCGGGTTATTTTTAGAACGTAACTCCCACGATTAACGAGGGACCACTGTATACCACCTCCTGGTTCATTGTTCATATGCTGAGCCGTATGAAGATAGACTGCTCCCGGGCTGGGTTATTCAAAGGAATATCTGTGGTGACATGGCTGGGCCTTGATGCTGCCTCCCTGTGGAACCCCCTGACATACTGGGTTAACATTGGGCTGGAAGGGGTGATGGCAATCGCCCTCCTGGCCTATGTGGCAATGTTAGTGAAGAAGCTTAAGTGTCAGGGCCGCTCGGTGGCCGCTACCTCTCCTCCGCCTTTCTCTCCTCTGCTTTCTCTATCCTGTGGGCTCTGCACCTCAGCTGTGTTGCATTCCAGTAATTAGCGACTGGTTTGTCGATGCACACAGCTGGGGTGCATCCCGATGATTACC
>NW_018128219.1:76523-88279 GCF_001952655.1 Monopterus albus
CCTGCCTGGCGTCGGGGCCGCCCTCCCGAGCGGTCTCCCTGGATTCACCCCATGGACTAGGACTTTGTTTTTCGGGTGGTTTTTATTCTGTTTTTGTTCTTTTACCTGTTTCGTCCGGGTTCCCCTTGTCTGTGTTGTGGTTCCTGTGGTAGTCTTGTTTTTTTGGGGGGGGGTTTGTTTTTCTTTCAACGTGCCCTCCTTCCTGGCCCCCTCCTCCCTCCCTGCTTGGTCCTGTTTTGGTTTGTGTTTGGATGTCTGGGAGCCATCCTTGTGGGGGGGGTACTGTCATGATTCGGTTCCACTGCTTCCTGTCTGGCTTTTATTTTGACACCATTTCCTGTTTTGTTTCACCTTAGTTCTGGTCTTTTCTTTACGTTCTTCATCACTCACATTAGTTTCACCTGCTTCGTTATTTTGTGCACCTGTTTTCATCTCTATTTAGGCAGCGTCCTCCCATGAGGACGCTGCCAGATTGTTCTAGACCCCAGCTCAGACTTTCCAGCGTTATATTCGGTTTTTGGTATTTGTGTTTCGGACTCGGACTGTTTTGTGGATTACCCTGTTCTGCCTTGCCCTCTTATCTCGGACTGCTCCTGTGTATCGGCTTATCGGACTTTCTATACGGACTACGCCCTTTGGATTTCCTTGGATGTACGTGTTTGCTGGCTCTGACTTGGGACCGATACCGACCGTGAGTTTTTGTGTTGCACCGTGTGTTGTATGGTTTTTTGTTTAGTTTTAGTTCTCTTAATAAAGAGACGGTTTTTGTTTAAACACTTCCTCGTCTGGCCATTTAATAGAGTTCACAAAAACACTTTTCGGCCACACTACGCGCGCCGTTTTCTGACAGTTAATGCCTGTCTGAGAAAAGTGTAAGTGTAGTGAGGGGTTTTACAGCCTTAAAACATCTATAATAATTCTAAAAAATAAAGCTGGCTACTTCGTGGATTTCGCCTATTGCGGGTTATTTTTAGAACGTAACTTCCACTGTTAACAAGGGACCACTGTATATATTTTTAAGTAAAATGTCATATTTTTAAATCATAAAAATACCTGCTGTTGTTCAGAGATTTCTCTCTACAAGGCTGCATTCATATAAGGTAGAGACTTGAATCTCGGATCAAGGAATGATGCCCTGTTGAGATACTCTTGGAAGTTAGGATCTGTGTATCTGTTTTCAAAGTCCTGAGTGATGGCTGCCTTGGCATCCTTTATGGCTAGACTCTCATCCTCTACAGGCTCCATGGATTTGAGTATCATTCTCTTCAGAGGGAGAACCATTGACAGAGATGGAGTTGTTTCAGTGCTTAAGAGGGTGGTGATTGTCTTGAGGGGATTAAGCAGATTAATCATTTCCTCTGCCAGTTTCAGTTCACTGTCAGACAACACTGCAATGTCAACACCGACATTCTTCTAAACATTTTTGTCCATTAGGGCAGAGTAGATGGCAGGCTGCTGCTCCAGATATCTCTCCATCATGTCATAAATGATATTCCATCTAGTTGGGCAGTCATGTATAAGTTTGTGAACAGATATGAGCATCTCCTGCTTGACTTTCAGGGCATGAGCAGCTGTTGTGCATTTATGGAAAAATGTTACATTTTTTCTGACCTTACCCAATAGACGGCTTATCTGTTGAATTGCTACTGCCTTCTTGGCTGCAAGGTTCAGAATGTGTGCAAAACATCCAATTTGTGGCCCTAATCCAGCTGCTGCTTTTATGGCATTTACCATGTTTTGTGCATTATCTGTGGTGACTGGAATGGTGATGTTAGGTCTCTCCAACTTCCAGTCTGTAACTGCACTCATCAGTGCATCGGCCAAATGGCTACTTGTGTGGCTTTCAAAAAGAGGGCATGTTTGAAGGACAGAGCCCTTTCAGCCCTTGGTATTTCTTGAAGCAGGTGGCGGCTCTATTAGCAGCTTTGCCCTGGAGGTCCAACTATCATTTATCAGAACAATGTTTGGGGCATTTGCAAGTTCGTTCTCAATTCTGCTCCGTGTTTCCTCATATAGATCAGGAATTACCTTGTTGCTGAAGTGGGTACGCGGTGGGATTTCAGCATTTGATTAAGACAATGGAGCCGCGTTACGAAATCCCCTCGCGTACCCACTTCAGCAACAAGGTAATTCGTGATCTATATGAGGAAACATGGAGCAGAATTGAGAACGAGGTCTAGTCTTCTCCTCCAGTCCTCACACACACTCCTGATCAGCTCTGCAGCTAACTATATGGCCATTTCCCAACTTCCTGTAATTGTCCAGATCTTGACGTCCAACCAGGCCCCCACCCTGGTTACACTTCTCTATTTTGGGGACCCCCTGCACACTGTGCTAAACAACAGGAAGTTTGACGCCCGATGTTCTTGCAGAGACCCGTACAAAGGGGCAGCGAGTTCACTCTGACCACACTACATATTGTCCATTAACTAACACTTACCTCTTAACTAAGTTAATAACTATTAACAACATTCTGAACCTATTCTGATTATATTCAGTTTGCTTTTACCACTACAGAACTCATATATTTAACTTAGGTGCTGTCCATTTCTTCTGATCATCCCTGAGATGGTTCTACACCTTCATTTGAGTCCAGCTGTGTTTGATTATACTGATTGGACGTGATTAGGAAAGCCACACACCTGTCTATATAAGACCCTACAGCTCACAGTGCATGTCAGAGCAAATGAGAATCATGAGGTCAAAGGAACTGCCTGAAGAGCTCAGAGACAGAATTGTGGCAAGGCACAGATCTGGCCAAGGTTACAAAAAAAAATTTCTGCTGCACTTAAGGTTCCTAAGAGCACAGTGGCCTCCATAATCCTTAAATGGAAGACGTTTGGGACGACCAGAACCCTTCCTAGAGCTGGCCGTCCGGCCAAACTGAGCTATCGGGGGAGAAGAGCCTTGGTGAGAGAGGTACAGAAGAACCCAAAGATGACTGTGGCTGAGCTCCAGAGATGCAGTCGGGAGATGGGAGAAAGTTGTAGAAAGTCAACCATCACTGCAGCCCTCCACCAGTCGGGGCTTTATGGCAGAGTGGCCCGACGGAAGCCTCTCCTCAGTGCAAGACACATGAAAGCCCGCATGGAGTTTGCTAAAAAACACCTGAAGGACTCCAAGATGGTGAGAAATAAGATTCTCTGGTCTGATGAGACCAAGATAGAACTTTTTGGCCTTAATTCTAAGCGGTATGTGTGGAGAAAACCAGGCACTGCTCATCACCTGTCCAATACAGTCCCAACAGTGAAGCATGGTGGTGGCAGCCTCATGCTATGGGGGTGTTTTTCAGCTGCAGGGACAGGACGACTGGTTGCAATCGAGGGAAGGGTGAATGCGGCCAAGTACAGGGATATCCTGGACGAAAACCTTCTCCAGAGTGCTCAGGACCTCAGACTGGGCCGAAGGTTCACCTTCCAACAAGACAATGACCCTAAGCACACAGCTAAAATAACGAAGGAGTGGCTTCACAACAACTCTGTGACTGTTCTTGAATGGCCCAGCCAGAGCCCTGACTTAAACCCAATTGAGCATCTCTGGAGAGACCTGAAAATGGCTGTCCACCCACGTTTACCATCCAACCTGACAGAACTGGAGAGGATCTGCAAGGAGGAATGGCAGAGGATCCCCAAATGCAGGTGTGAAAAACTTGTTGCATCATTCCCAAAAAGACTCATGGCTGTATTAGCTCAAAAGGGTGCTTCTACTAAATATTGAGCAAAGGGTCTGAATACTTATGACCATGTGATATTTCAGTTTTTCTTTTTTAATAAATCTGCAAAAATGTCAAAAATTCTGTGTTTTTCTGTCAATATGGGGTGCTGTGTGTACATTAATGAGGAAAAAAATGAACTTAAATGATTTTAGCATATGGCAGCAATATAACAAAGAGTGAAAAATTTAAGGGGGTCTGAATACTTTCCGTACCCACTGTAACTATTAACTATATTCTGATCCTATTCTGATTATATTCACTTTGCTTTTACCACTACAGCTGCATGTCCTTAGCGATGAAAAACCCCAGCACTTTAATTATTGTTTTGTGTCTTTCCGAATTAGAGCCGAGTGCCTGTTTAAACACAGAAGGCAACGTCTGCTGTTTCGGTCTCACCTGTGCTCGAGCGCTTTCAACAGTGTGATGACGACGGCGCAAATGACTCATCATATTGGATGTACTGCCCTGAGCATACGGCACTTGCGCGTGACATGGCAAATTTTATATACAGTGACTGTTTTGTCCAAGTTTTTTTTTTACCATCGCTGCCGTATTCTATTGGAATGGAGTGGGGCGTATTCAGAACCATACATTAGCTGAACTCTGTTTTATGCGGGTTTTTTTTCACCAAACTGTATTGTAAGTGCGTGGTCAGAGCAACCGCGGTCCACATGCGTGTCGAACCGTGAGAGGAGAACGGACAGTTTGAATCTTTACCGAGAACCGTTGCACCCCTAGTTCACATCTGGTGAATCTGGTGGAGTCCTCACCCTCGGATGCGATGCAAGATGTAGCAGCAGTGTGCTTTGGGTCATTGTCCTTGAAGAAGTCGTGATCTGATCCAAAATGATCTCTGATGTATGGTGCTATAGTGTCTTTGATGATGGCTCTCTCAAAATATTGTCTGTCCATAATTGCCTCAAAAATGACCATATGCCCCGCTTCATGTCTTGAAATCATTCTCCAGACATGGAACTTTAAAGGATATTTGAGCTGGTTTGGCAACAAAATGGCCTTTTTGTGTTGAAACTTCCCAGACTCCATCCACAGAAGAGCTTGTCATAGCCTTGCATCTTTGCTGCGGTCTTTCATCTTTAGCCCCTTTTCCACTGCCTGGTACCAGCTCAACTCGACCCACCTTATTTGTGTTTTCTTCATTCAAATGTTGGATATAGTACCTGGTACTATTTTTGGTATCTCCTCCGTCGAGGTTCCAAGTGAGCAGAGATGATACCAAACAGTGATGTGTAAAGACCATAGACTAGATGTTGATCAGATAAATCACATCATCAAAGTGTGAGACGTCCTAGAATGAAAATAAACCCCGCCATTTTTAAAAGCAACATTATTTAATGCTAACTGCTATTTTACTGTAGTTACTGTGCTAACTAGAAACAGCCACATACCAAGAATCAAAAAGAGCATACCTTTAATGTCATCAATTGTTAATGTGTCAGTTGCTAATGTTGTCATGGCTGTGTAATGCGGTGGCGCTATGACAACCAACTACACTGAGAAGGGACCATCTACAGTGGAAAACCAAGCACCCACTATCAAAAGCAAGTAGAACTGAGTCGAGTTGGTAACATGCAATGGAAAAGGAGCTATTGGGCAGAAGCAAGTCTGAAGAGCTGAATGACATGACATAATCATTAGTTGGGTACAGCCCTAATTTGTTGCCTTTTATGTACAAACTTTTAATTACTCACACCTTCTTATAAATTCATCACTACAGTTGGAAAACCATCAAAGTAGCCGCACTTTTTTTTTTTAAGATTCTTGCTCAGCTTAAATTTTGAAATGTAGTGAATTTAAACAATCACTGAATGGTGTTAAGAATAGTCATAGGCTATATGCAATTTTTGAAACCCAAATTTTAGTCCAATTTTATAACAACCTTGCGTGTGCATTGAGTTTTGTTGTAATGTGGAAATTACCTAAATAAAGCTGAAGTCTAATTTCATTTTACGTGTCTGTTTTTCTTCCTTGTCTTATAAAGTGTTGTGATGTCGCGTGGTGGCTTCCCATGTTTACGTTTCTGTTTACCTGTTCTCTCCCCGCTGCTCTGTCACCGCAATTAGTCGCCATATTATTCACCTGCTGATCCCCCGGTCCGGTCCCTTGCGGTATCTCTCTGCAATCAGGCATCATTTCTCCCACCTGCTGCTTGTCGTCTCCCGGTCCTGTCAGGTATATATACACCCTGTCTTCCGCCGCCTCTTTGGTGGTTCATACCGTACTATTACCTTACCTTTATGCTACGCTACGCTACCCAGTTAGCCTTATGCGTTTGTGTCCTGAGCTTACCGTCTGTTCATCTCCGTGTACCGTCCGTTTCTACCAGTCCTTGTTTTGGCAGCTCTGCAGCTCCGCTTACGCTGTGCCCGTTCTATCTGCAACCTGCGTCGTTTTATGTTTAGGTGTGTAAGTCCTCAGCTCCTCATCTCTCCCTTTGTCTGTCTATTAGTCACCGCTGCCCTGTGTTCTCCTGTTTGCCCGCTCGTCTGCTATTGCTGGCTTTTCTGTTCGTCCTCTGGTTCCTGTGTCTCTTCTGTTGCCCGCTCTCCTGCTCATCCTCTGGTTCCTGGTCCCTCCTTGGTCTCCTGCTCGCCCCTCCTGGTCTCCTCCCTGGGCCCTCCTCTTCCTGCCACCCAGCCTTACCTGTGTTTTTGTTCATTAAACCACTTTCTTTGGCTCCTACTCCTCCTGGTCTGTGTCTGCAACTGGGGTCCACACCACTCTCACACGTAACATAAAGTATCTGAAATGAAACGTTGAATACCTAAGTAATCCTCCTTCCCCAAGAACTCTTAAGAATGTGAAATGGATTTATAATTATTCATCCCAAATTACACACTGGACAGAGCAAATATTTACAGGGTTCAATGAGGCTGTGGATGTAATTATGTTCTGACAATATAATATATTATGTGTTCTGATTGTGTTTGGTTTACACTGGGTGTGCTTGTGTGACTCAGGCATTTTTATAAAAAAATAGTGTCTCCACAGTGGATGGTTTTAGGTGATTTCGCTTTTTTGAGACAACTTCCCCAGCCTTGGAGAACACCTTTTCACATGGCACAGAAGATGCTAGTGTCACCAGGAACTGTTTGGCCAGGTTGAACAGGTGTGGGTACAGGGATTTGTGCCTCGACCAGTAACCTAAGGGGTCCTTTGATCTGTCCAGAGGAGGAGCAGACAGATATTGCTGAACCTCCACAATGAAATCTGTAGTAGCGTTCTGAGATTTTCTGTCTTCTTCTGCATCTTTGTCAAGAAGCTTCCACAGGTCATTGCCTGAAAATAAAACATTACAGGACATTTATAAAGCATTTAATTACATACAAATAAATATGTAACTACAAATGTGATTAATGGTGTACCTGTGGAAGCCGCAGCAGGTTCTGGCTGTGCCGGTGTTGTTATGTCATCATGAGATGTGTTTTTGATTAAGGCAGCACACTCTGACTTCAAGCGGCACACAGCTGCATCAGCGTTGGCTGGATTGTGAAAGCCAAGTGTTATAAGTATAAACCATGTTTAGGTTGTGTGACAGAGCGTCTCTGTCGCTGACTGCGTACACACATCTCACACACACACTTAGTGGACGGACACGTCATCCTGGTAGCATTCTCTCTCACAAAAGTGGGGTGACCTGTGGTGGGTCTCAAGTAAACCCAACCTTTCATGAATCACTTCAAACACTTGTTTCTGAAGTAAATTCAGCCCTGCACCCTGGAACAGCCATCTTGGAAAACTGCATAGGGAGCAGGGATGCACACTCTTGATTAACTGACAGTTCCAACTGATTAATACTTTCAATTAAAAAATGGTTTTATGTAATCTTGTGGTAGGTCTCTAGAGCCTATATATCAACTCATGGGGGAGTGTGGTGTAAATTGGACCGGCTTCCCCATGGGTACCATTGGACTGGGTATTTTCCACCTCGGGTCTGACGGTAAACAGAATAACCACACAGCATGTTGCTGTTTCTGAACAAAAACCAGTAGGCTATGAGGTTCTCTTGTTAACCTCTTGGGGTTTTGATTATTACTCAGTGGAGGAGGAAGTTTTCAGAGACTTACAATGTATGTTTTCGATAAAGTGCCCATGGCATGCTTTTTCTGAGTTATCAGCAATGTTACAACAATGAATTGGCTAAAAAAAATAGATGTTACATATGTTGTACTTCTATGCAGAAGCAATTTGGTTTATAAAAGTCTCACAGACTCTCACTGGCAAGACTTTTTTTTCCAACTGTCGAAAGTCTCCTATCTGTGCACATTCATGGGGGCTTGCCTGACATCCACGGGTGACATTTTAAAAGCAAGATTATTTTTTTGACTGCACATGGTTTTGTGGATATATTGTACCTCCTGCTGCCTGCATTGTTAACAGATGTGGAGAAAAATACAGGGCTTGAAGTTGCTGCATGCACTGTTTTTACCTTACTGGGTCTTACATGGCATGAATGGGGCGGCTGGAAACCTACAGGCAGCTGACCAGTGAAACACCCTGGGGTGGTGATCAATCAGCTGATCAATGCTGCTGCATTCCCCCTGAGCACAGTGCCTGTTTGTTATGCCTTGAGGCTTGAGGCCAGTGTGTCTGCCGCATGTGATGTGTTGCAGGTTGGTGAGAGGATGCTAACGATCCATGATGTTACTCTCGGTCCAACCCTGTTGGAATTGATTTTCATACTCTGGGAATGTATGTGGTCACGTGTAATGCAAGGAATTTGTGGGGGAAGATGTAGCGGTCACTGGTTGGATTTGCCAACCTTGAAGTTTCCACTACACAGTGGGACAAAACGGTAAGTAAAAAAAAAAAAAACCCATACATGTTGCATGCCTGTTAATGTGTTTCTGTAGAGAACTGTTGTAAGGCTGGAGAAGTTATGTCTGCATTATGCCAGTTAAAATGTGGGGTTTCTCAATTACCTGCTTTGTTTAGTGCTACAAATCTCTTTTCATCAGAATTTATACTGTTTACCTATGTATGGAGGAGAAATTCAAATGAATATTGTGCTTTGTCATGCGTCCACTTCCATATTCTGGCTCGAACATGTCGCGTAGGATTTGAGATATTGTCAGAAACGTAGCTTATTTGTTTTCTTTTTTTGTGTTGTCCTGGCTTCCTGACGGTCTTGTGTCAAAGTGTTCCCCCTTCGAGCTGTTTCATGTAGTGCCCCCCTCAGTGGTTGTGGTCAGGATAATTTTAGGATTCAGGTTAGGGGAAATAGATTTCAACACAACAGCAGCAAAAGGAGTTGTGTGCGTTCACAACTATCCTAATTTTTCAGGATGAGGCTCTCTGGTTTTATTGTTCTGAAATAATTAGACTATTTGGAGTTGTGATGGGTGCAAAGCTAATCTAGAGATACCCAAGATTAAACATTAAATAGCTGGAAATAAGCAGGTCATGGGCTCTTTGATCTCGGTGCTCAAAGTGGGCAGGTGGTACTAGTACTTATGCTTTTTACTATTTGGTGTACCAGCACTTCTCACAAGCTGCCTGTACTGTTTTCTGCTCCCTCCATGGGTTTGAGATGCGATGCGTCTTGCCTGGACAGTGGATGAGCAGATGATGGGAGGAGGGCCAGTGACAAAGATCCGCGCTCCCCCAGGAAGCAACAAAAATTCAAGCTTAAGAGGTCCCAAATAATCAATCATATCAATTCCAAACAAAATACAAAGTGTGACATCCCCACTCTTTGTCATCTTTTTCAGTCCTACACTTCTCCTACCACGGTACAGAAGTCCTGGTTCTAAGGTTTACTTGCACCATTAAGGTCTTTGCAGTACCTGCAGTTTTAAGAGAAATATAGGTAATGAGAGGAGTCTGCTGTACTTTAAAAGAAGGTAACATTCATGGCCCACATCTAGTACTATATTACATGCCCCTAAAGTAATGTGAGCAGCCTGAAATGAGCAACACACAAAAAAAGCTGTTTCTCAGTTCACAGTTCCACATGTGTGTGATGCGTGTTCTGTTTATGCTGTATTTGCACATATAAAAATAAAAACACCTTATGGAAAATGCGTTTTTGAATGGGCCACAGACACTTATTCATTCTAAATAGCCTAGCATTTTAATCTTGTTGGTTAATGGCCAATTAACAAGCATCTGCTGTCAGGAAAAAAACCTATGTGCATCCCTAATAAGGAGCTATACACCAGGATGAATTAACACAGAAATTTTTCCTTTTAAATGCTGCCTTCATGTTAAGGCATCTGTAAAATCCAGCACTGTAATATCTGTGAAATAAGACTTTTTGACGTTGCCATCCTTATCAGCTCAAATAATTTTGAGATTTGCATACTTCACTGGCATCTGCTAATTCCTGGTCTACCCTCTTTGCCAACAGGGACTGATTCAGAGCTGGGACATCATGATGCCAGTGAACTTTCTGGTCACGCACTGGCTGATCAACTTAACACCAGGTAAACAAGAAAGCAAACATGTATGGCAGCAGTACCAAGTGCTTGGCTCTCTTGGACATATGAGATTATCTAAATTTAAACTTGTAGTAAGGTTGCTAATATTACACCACCTTTTGTGGATGGGTGGATGCTCTGTGGGTCTTCAAATGAAATCAAATTTTATTTGTATAGTGCAAAATCGCAACAAAAGTCATCTCAGGACTCTTTACAAAGTAAGGTCTAGACCTTACTGTTATCACTATTATTACAGAGGGAAAACTCAACAAATCCCTTTTGAGCAAGCACTTGGCGACGGTGGGGAGGAAAACTCCCTTTAACGGAAGAAACCTCCGACAGACTCTTGGTGGGAAGCCTTCTGCCATGACAGTCCTCAGCAGATGGAGATAATCAGTTGTCATGTTATTATAAATGTTTATATTTTTATTCTTTAGAGCATGTTAAGGACTTCTCATCTGTGCAGGCTTAAATTGATCTTAAAATGCATGTAATTGTATGCCTCCAACAGCCGTGGACAGGGGCTTTGTTGTCTGTCTCTTCGTCATGCCGATTTTTGTAAATGTAATATCTTGAACACCTTGGGGGAATTTCTTCAAATTTGGCAAAGTGTCCACTTGCTTTCAAGTATGAACTCATTAGATAATGGTCACCATGATCTTGCACCTGTCAGCCCATTTTTCTGAACACAGTATTGCAGAAATGCCTTGAAAAGATTTCTTCAAATTAAATCAAATCAAATCAAATCAAATTTTATTTGTATAGCGCCAAATCACAACAAAAGTAATCTCAGGACACTTTACAAAGTAAGGTCTAGACCTTACTGTTATCAATATTATTACATAGGGAAAACCCAACAAATCCCCCTTGAGCAAGCACTTGGCGACAGTGGGGAGGAAAAACTCCCTTTAACAGAAGAAACCTCCGACAGACCCCGGCTCTTGGTGGGTGGCCTTCTGCCTCGACCGGTTGGGGTGAGTGGATAGAGGAGAGACAAAAGAAGAAAAGCAACAAGACACAACAATCAAACACTGATCAGGTCGATGTGGCTGGTGACTGCTCGTCAGAGACGTAGAGCTCCAGGGCCAGGGCAACCTGCAGAAAAGTACAGGGAGAGAGAGAGGACACACTACGGGAGAGAGGAGACACAAAGTTAGTAATGTGTAATGGTGGCATATAGAAGCATAGGGAGAGAGAGGAGAGGAGAGAAGAAGAGAGGAAAGGGGAGAGAAACTCAGAGCATCATGGGGCCCCCCAGCAGACTAGGCCTATAGCAGCATAACTAAGGGAAGGCTCAGGGTCACCTGATCCAGCCCTAACTATAAGCTTTATCAAAAAGAAACATCTTAAGTCTAATCTTAAAGGTAGAGAGGGTGTCCGCCTCCCGAACTGAGACTGGGAGTTGGTTCCATAGGAGAGGAGCTTGATAGCTAAAGGCTCTGCCTCCCATTCTGCGTCTGTGGACTCTAGGAACCACAAGTAAACCTGAGAGCAAAGTGCTTTGTTGTGATGAAGCTCTATGAGGTCTTTAAGATACGATGGAGCCTTGTCATTAAGGGCTTTGTATGTTAGGAGAAGGATTTTAAATTCTATTCTGAATTTTA
>NW_018128219.1:91090-94717 GCF_001952655.1 Monopterus albus
TGTTTTAGCGAAGTTACACACCGACTCAACATTAATTTTAGTGACCTCCGACTGGCGAAGTCGGGAGTCATTAGCGCCGACGTGAATAACTGGCCTATTCTCCATGGTGTGGAGCCGTGCTTCTAAGTCTGTGAGCCTCGCCTCCAATGCTGCTAGCATGTGACATTTATTACAAGTACCATTATCGCTAAAGGAGGCAGAGGAATAACTGAACATGCGACACTCCGAGCAAGAGAAAGGAGGAGAGGAAGAGGGGGAAGCCATTGCTCTCATTAAGCTACTAGCTTAGCTAGCTTCTAAAGTAGCAAGTTAAATTTGGTAGTTAGCAAGAACTTCTGCAAAACAAGTGCTTTAAGTGGTGCAAGCGTATGTTGTCACTCAAAAATTCAGATGAACCTAGAAAATAGTGAGTTTAATTCCTAAACAATCTGGAAGCAAGCACAATGCAGTGCAAATACAGAAAACAGGAAATGAGTACGGATTACCACAGGAAACAGCAGTCCATCAAAGGTTCCGCATCTCACAGGACCCCAAATAAATTATTAAATACACTATGTTAAATTCCTTCATAGTCTTTGCTACATATATTATGAGTCAGGACAACATGCGTGTAACTTGGGTGGTTGGTGAAGGCATACAACCAAATGTTACAAACAGGATAAGTCATGACCATCCTGCAGGTAGCTCTCTTACGCCAGGCTTCCACACATCATGGACTGTAAGGTCACAGGCCAGCGGCTACAGCTTGCTCGGCGATGTGCTCCAGTGACCCGCCAGGCTTCTTTTACTCCACGTGGGTGCGGTCACAAACATTTCAAAGGTAGTGGAATTTCACAAATACAGCTGCAATTACAGAGTTTTCAGTCCATTAGCAGTACATCACATTCGGCAATAGACATCAACAAATAGCAAGAATATTGTTTTCAAGTATTGTATGGCCAACAAAATGGCGGCGAACAGCTAATCTGTCCGCAGTCCCCCAGGTACAGGTATCGTACCACGATACTGTTATGCTGTGGTATGTTCTAACATTTTTCAGTGTCTTATCTTTCTATTATGCTTTTACTGTTGCAGCCACTAAATTGTGGAATAGTCTACCTCTTAATGTTAGGTTGTTAGAAATTAACCCAATTCTTTTTTTGGAAGCACGAGAAGTGAAGGCAGGAGAGGACTGTTTAAAATCAACAGAAAGTTTACTGAAAGTCTGATGACAGGTAGGTCTTACAGCGCTGGGATCAGAGAGACAGAGCACCTGGAGGAATTCCATTCTCTGAGCCTTGTGTTAGGTTTTTACAATGCATTTATCTGGCTGGGCCAGGCCCGCCCTTTTATGCCCCTATCAGGGCATAAAAGTTAGAGGGACAGTTAGACGTTTCCTAACTGTGCATATGACAAATAAACACCTTGACCTTTGAACAGTTAGAGGACAGGGCATCTTTCTCCCTGTCAGGATTTCATGTGGGCTTACGTTTGGCATCGCATTCGGAGTGGACCTGAGGTTGAACAATACAATAGGCAGAGGTTCAACCCAGGTTAAGTTTGTGTTTGTGTCTGTGTTTGATGGCTCTGTTTGCATGCTCAACAAGCCTTTGGGAGGCTGCATGATAGACAGCACCAAACTTGTTTTATCCCAAACATCTGTTCAACCAGACACAGATCATCATTTGAGAAGTGTGTTCCATTATCAGATCTGATAATTTCAGGTACCCCAAACCGGGGGATCACTTCCCTAGTGAGCCACTTGATTACCTTTTTACCTGTCTCTGTTTTCGTGGGTACAGCCTCTACCCATTTGGAAAACGGATCCACACAGACAAGTAAATATCGTTTCCTTTCAACTCTTTTGTCAGCTCCCATATCTGTGAAATCAACAACAATCTCTTTCCAGGGAGCATCTGGTTCTGGAAATCCCCTTAGCCCCGCCTTCAGCGCGGCTCTGGGGTTGAACTGATTACATGCCTCACATGTTGCAACAAAGTACTTGATGATATCCCTCAAATCGGATGCCACCAGTTTTGAGAGATCAAACTATTTATCTTTGAGCTCGCACAGTGTCTTCTGCTGTGTGCCTCTTGACACAGCAAACTCAGTAGTCCTGCTGGGGCTACTATTTTACCTTCGTGGTTTCTCCACAGTCCTGTCTGATCCTTAAGACGCTCCTTTGTCTAGCCACGCCTGCTTTTCAGTAGGAGCAGTTTTGTTCTGTATTTCCCTTATAGTCTGCAAGCTCAATTCTGTCTCACAGACATGACCCCCTTCTGCAGGGTCTTGACTCATCTGTTTAGCTCCCTGAGCTGGACCTGTCGCGAGTGCCTGTCCTAGGCTCCTTAAACTCTGACCCCTTATGTCTGGATCTGGTCTGTACTGAGCTTCCAAAGCTCTGACCCCTTAGGTCTTGGATCCCTTTCATAACTGAGCTCTCAAAGCTCTGGCCCCGTAGATCTTGGATCTCTTTCATAACTGAGCTCTCAAAGGTCTGACCCCGTAGGTCTTGGATCCCTTTTATAGCTCCCTAGCTACCTGATAACCAGCTGCTACCTTGGCAGCCAGATCTGCTGCATTATTACCTCTTTTTATCTGAGTCTCTGTTCTCTGATGTCCCTTGCACTTAATAATTGCCACCTGCTTTGGTAGCAACAATGCTTGATCTAGTTCCAGTAACTGCTGCAAGTGTTTTACCGGAGTCTGATGACTGTGACCATCACAGTACAATATTACCTCTGCATTAGGTAGTGGTTCCTTATGCAGGTTCTCATGCAGTCTCATCTCTGTGTCTGTTTTGCTCACGCAATCATGATCCTGCTCAGTGACCATCTGCGTAGCCATGTTTGTTCCCTCACTTGTAAACTGTATGTGAGCCTGGTTCAGTGGCTGTTGTAAGTTCTGGGTCCGATGTGCAGACAATGTGAAAGCTTTGAAATCCAGAAATGCCCTGACACCATGTGTAGTGTGTACAACAATTTGATAACCCATTGTGATATGTGAGGTCTTCAGTATCGCTCGACCGATCGCAGCAACGTCTCACACAATTTGGATGTCCCTTTTCAACATTGTCTAACTTAGAACTGTAGTATATCAACACCTTTCGGTTGTGTCCTCTACTTTCTCCCCTTTTTGAAATAGGACGGAATTCACAGTGCCTTCCTTTTCATGAACATCTGAATGAAAAGGCTATGAGTAGTCAGGTGCATGAAAAGCACATGCGTGTGCCAAAGCCTGTTTAATGGCAACAAAAGCCTCCTCTGCTTGTGGAGTCCACAACAAAGTAGGACCATAGTTCTTGTAGCCCGCCTCTGTAAGCATGGCATGGAGAGGTGCCACAAGGCCAGTGAAATCGGGCACAAGGTTCTTGCTGTAATTAATAAGCCCTAAGAACTGCATCATGGTCTTAACAGTGGTGGGCTTAGAATGTGAGAGAATATCAGTTTTCTGTAACTCAGTCATGTGCAGGCCAGAAGCAGACACCACACGTCCAAGAAAGGAGACTCGAGGTCTCCCAATCTGCATTTTGTCTTTGGAGACTTTGAAGCCGTGCCTGGCTAAATGTGACATCAAGGATCCAGTGGCTGTCCTAATGGTTTCTGATTCAGGAGCCGCTAACAAAAGGGTATTTGCATATTGTAACAA
>NW_018128219.1:94739-96925 GCF_001952655.1 Monopterus albus
CCATAGTTCTTGTACCCCGCCTCTGTAAGCATGGCATGGAGAGGTGCCACAAGGCCAGTGAAATCGGGCACAAGGTTCTTGCTGTAATTAATAAGCCCTAAGAACTGCATCATGGTCTTAACAGTGGAGAGCTTAGAATGTGAGAGAATATCAGTTTTCTGTAACTCAGTCATGTGCAGGCCAGAAGCAGACACCATACGCCCCAGAAAGGAGACTCGAGGTCTCCCAATCTGCAGTTTGTCTTTGGAGACTTTGAAGCCATTCCTGGCTAAATGTGACAGCAAGGATCCAGCGGCTGTCATTATGGTCTCTGAGTCAGGAGTCACTAACAAAAGGTCATCAACCTATTGTAACAAAGTGACCCCAGGTGAAAGTGATAGATCCTTCAAGTTTTGTCGCAAAATGTGGTTAAAGATGAGAGGGAGTAAATGAAACCCCGCAGCAGCCGCCGATAGGTAAATTGTTGTCCCTGATACGTGAAAGCAAACAAATCACGTGAGTCAGGGTGCAGTGGCACAGAGAAAAAGGCATTTGCCAGATCAGTGCATGTGAAAAACTTGTGTGATGAACTTATAGCATTGAGCATGGTATAAAGATTTGGAGTGGCATAGTTCGTCAGGACCACAAGTTTGTTTACAGGTCGAAGGTCATGAACCATCCTGTAGTCAGGTTTCCCAGCTTTAGGCGCTGGATTTATAGGCATGTTCCAAGGAGAAGAAGTTGGAATTTAAAACTCCTGCTTGCAAAAGCTCTTTAATTGTGTTTTTGATGCCACAAATCTGCTCAGGTTTCAGTGGATACTGAGCTCTGTACACAGGTACCGCCCCAGCATGTAGAAGGGTTTACAAGGTAGGCTCCACATGAAGAAGTCCCACATCAGTAGGTCCAGAGGACCAGAGAGAAGTGGGCAGACTGTCTAACAATGTCTGAGTGACCGGGTGATCTATGTTCTCCCTGCCATGACTCCTAGGAAGAAAACACTTTTCCAGCCGATGAACTTCAGTATGGAGGGCAACATTATCATGATCCTCAATAGTATTTGCCATCAATTCTACCTCCTGTAACATGTTCACAGAAGTACAGGCTGTAAAATCACGATGAAAATCTCCAATTGCAGCCAAACATCCTGCACAAGCACCTAAAAAAACCTTAATCCACAGTGCACCGCCCTTCGCAATGTCAGGTAGCTGGCATTTAACCATGCTCATGTCTTGGAGGCTAAAAGGAGTGTAGGTCTGTGTTATTTCTCCATAAGGTGAGGTGGACTGAAGCAATGGCAGCTGGTGTGAGGGAATGTCAAAACAATCATGGATGTTCCCTTGTCCTTTCTGCATGCATTGTGATGTGAAATCATGCACTGTGTCATCCCAGCTGGAGTCACTATCATGAGACATTGCTGGCACTGAGACATCACAAAAATGGCCCTCCTCTTCATCTGTGAAAGAGGCAGGAGCACGTGAACTGACAACTGGCGTTGTGGACTGGTCTAAACGACCATATTTTAAATCATTTAGATAAGTATGTTCTGTAAGTCTGTCAGAGCTACTTCCTGGAACTGATGCTGTGTTCAAAATTCCTCCCTGTACAACCGCCAGGGGTGCTATGCCCTGTGTTGCACTTTGTGGCATCTGTCTCGATAAGCTACTCTTCAATATCAGCTTCCGCTCTCCACATCGAGATTGTGGGGAAGATGGCTGTGTGTCTGAACTGTACTTTGCAATCTTTGCAAAGCAAAGCTCCTACATCAGAACTTTTTCTGATGCACATGATCACTGGGGGTTCTCTCAATCAACAGCTCTGTTTTAATTTCACTGAATACGCCGTCACCATAAAGGCTATAATACAGTTTTCCCTTAGACTATGCCCAGCCCCGGAACCAAAAACAACTCTGCCAGAGGCACACTATTTCACATCGGATTCTCCCAGTAGTACTTGTTGCTATGAGATACGCATGTGACAGTGTTCAAAAGCCTTCGTGCAGCAAACCACCCACACAAGTATTTGAAAAATAAAATATTTCCCTATGCCCTCAATCATTTAACAGTTAGCAGTGACCATCTTATAAATATTTAGACGTTCAGGAATGTGCTCCGCTGGGAGGAATCTCCCCCTGCTACTTCCGCCTCACAACAAGCCAGTCTTCCCATCGGAGCAACAAATCCTAATACTTTCGGAGCTAACTGTCA
>NW_018128219.1:100016-101306 GCF_001952655.1 Monopterus albus
CCAAAAAGACTCATGGCTGTATTAGCTCAAAAGGGTGCTTCTACTAAATACTGAGCAAAGGGTCTGAATACTTATGACCATGTGATATTTCAGTTTTTCTTTTTTAATAAATCTGCAAAAATGTCAAATTCTGTGTTTTTCTGTCAATATGGGGTGCTGTGTGTACATTAATGAGGAAAAAAATGAACTTAAATGATTTTAGCATATGGCAGCAATATAACAAAGAGTGAAAAATTTAAGAGGGTCTGAATACTTTCCGTACCCACTGTATATAAATATATGCAAAGATTACAGAACACTACCCGGGTGGCTCCCTCCGTCAGACCAGCTGCTGGAGAAGAGAAGCCTCCTGGAACACTGAGCCTAATACATTTATACAATTTCTTGGGTTAACCCCTTTACGCAAACAGATATAGAATCATCATGAGTTGGAGACAGTCCGACATCTCCTCCTCTTATCTTATGCTCCACATGCGTCAAGCATTAATCGGAACAAATGAAGAACTCCATGTGTGCGTACAGTATGTTGTTACGTGGTGTTTAAGTAAACCATTCATTCAGACATGAATCTAACACCAGATTAATACAAGAAAACAATTGACGTCAAGATACACTTTTCAGATTTAACATTATCTTCTAACCTTGAAGCAAAGCACACTAGAGCAGACTTCAAATATTACTAACTGCATTAATAACACATTAAAACACAATGTCTATAATTATCTGACAGAATTATTAATTTCTAACAACTATATGTTTTTAAAGTGCTATATAAATAAATTTGATTTATTATTTGTAATTGGTAATTTACTGTAACCACACAACAGAGAGCTTTTTTCCAAGCTTTGAAAGTAGTGGGTGGTGCCTACACAGGCCCATACATTCGCTGTACTTCCTGTTTTTTTCTTACCCCACCCCACACAGTGATACTCACAACTCACTCATATCTCGGGCGGCTGTGGCTCATGAGGTAGAGTGGGTCGTTTCCTAACCGGAGGATTAGCAGTTCGATTCCCGGCTTGTCCAGTCAACATGTCAAGGTGTCCTTAAACAAGACACTAAACCCCCAGTTGCTCCCGGTGATGTCATCGGTGCGTGAGTGCTTGGAAGTGCGAATGGGTGAATGGCCAAATAATGTGTGAAAGCGCTTTGAGTGTGCTGTAAAAGCATAGAAAGGCGCTGTATAAGACCATCTCCAGACCAACACTTAAATGATTTTACTGTATATATTACAAACCAATTATATCAGAAACCTATTATTCAATCTGTATTTTGTGAAAATGAAAAAGT
>NW_018128219.1:101335-109878 GCF_001952655.1 Monopterus albus
GGGAAAGGTTTACAGAATCACCACATCTTAACACTATAATACTGTAGATCATTTCAATAGGGATGTAATACCCACAACAACAATAGAGGCACTGTTTATCTTTCTAGCCGATTGTTCAACGGAATACAATAAAGGAATCAGTTTTCTAATTGGTAAGGGTCTCCATTTGTCATAAGGAGTGGATAATCAGGGATTTAGACAATCATACTTTTACCTTTGTGTATTTTATTGAGAAATACAGGATTAATTTGGTACTTTTTTCAGATTACCAAACTTGGCTATGAAATGTATGTATGTACGTACGTACAGTTAGTTCATGGTCAGATACATACGTTATCTGACCATGCTAGCTTTATTAGCAGGCAGCTACATCTTGTTCAAACACAGTAGTCAGTTGGCAAGGAAAAGCTGAGAAAGAAATGGACTGGATGAGGGTAAATATCGGAATGGCTTTTAATCATTGGTGAGAGCTAAAAATAACCCTGTCAGGGTTACTGTTAATAGCTACTGCCCTGATGTTAGCTGTAGAGATCTGCTAACATGAAAATAACACCACAGCAGAGTACCTCTCTGCTAAGGCTATTTACAAGATACTTCAACATAGGCTGTAACTGTCAATGTCATTTCGTCTCACGGAGATTTGTAGTTTTTCCCAGCTGTAACACCATCTACCTCAGTCCTTCAAATAATGAAATTCATCTCACACTAGAAGGTTTGGTCAGTGTTTGTCACTGTCACACCAAATAAGCCTTTGAAGTTAGCTGAGATAGGTTTATTAGACTGTAAACTACTGCCCAATGTATATTATGTGCAGTATAAGCCTATATGTCGCCAACAATGTTTCATTGCAATACACACATCCACATTCAAACAATTGGCAAACTATCTGAAAATACAAGTAGTATTTTAGTAAAACAAAAAAAACCTCTTTTATTTTGATAATTTTCCTTGTCACAATAAAAGAAATACAGTCATATTTGTATAAAGTCCTGTAATATTTTTTTGGCTTCTGACATTTTATTTCCTGGTTTAGTAACAGCTTCAACTTGTGTGTAATTTGTGTTCATTAAGCATAAGGAGTTTTCCTCTTCTGTCCTATGGCAGCAGCATCATGTTGGTGAACCCCCCAAGCAGCAATGATGCCTGCCTCAGCATTGTCCACAGCCTCATGTGTCACCGGCAGGGTGGAGAGAATGAGGGCTTTGCTAAGCGTGCCATTGAGAGCCTGGTGAAAAAACTGAAGGAGAAGAAGGATGAGCTGGACTCGCTCATCACTGCCATCACCACCAATGGCGTTCATCCCAGCAAGTGTGTCACCATCCAGAGGACGCTGGATGGAAGGCTGCAGGTCAGTCCACCACCGATATACAGGCTTACTTTGAACAGTCAAACAAATTAAGTGACTCACCATATACTGTTGCACTACCTACCGGTGTGCTTTCTTCCTTCTGTGCTGATACAGTACATTTTCATAGGAGGTTTCCCATGTATAAGGTTGTCATTATTATTTGATGTTTCACTTTCTCACTGGTCCTTTTCACTTCTTGTGGTTTTCATCAGTAACATGATTTTTTTGTTTTTGTTTTAAATGCCTGTCAGATATCTGCCTGGATGATTCTCATCATCACGAACTCACTTTATACAGTAACCACTGATATTATGAGCCATATCTGGAACTCTTAAAATATTACATTGTAACATTAGATTAGATTCAACTTTATTGTCATTACCCATGTACAAGTACAAGGCAATGAAATGCAGTTTAGCATCTAACCAGAGGTGCAATAAGAGCAGTGCAGAGTGCATTTAGGATACTTTTTTCATGTTGATATTGAGTGCATCATTCAAACATTAACTTTTTAACTTATGCTTTTTAACTTGTATATATTCTGTATTTATTCTGTTTTTATTGGTGTGCACATCGGGGGGCCATTGGGCTGGAGTCAAATTTTATGTTTGTTTAGACTGGAAAACGTATGTGAACCCCTTTGCTAATGACATCAGCATAAGCTATTTGAAGTTAGGAGTCCAGTCACTGAAATCTGGATTAGGCTACTCCAGGGCTGCCCAATATGTCAATCGTGATCAACCAGTTGATCGCAAAAGTAGTGTCAGTAGATCTCGTGTCAATATAATGAATGCTTTCAAACGAAAAATGCAACATTTTGTGGAACTTCCAAAACCTCGCATCAGAGCTGGAGACGCAACAGAAAGCATGTGCGCAACTTGACATTGCACGCTACACAAAGTAGATTGACAACTGACAGTCAGATTTTGACAAATGCATTCAAGACTTTGCCTCACACGAGCCAGTCTCTACATTTATGTATTGAGGTTGATTCACTCGCATCAAAAATTGCAACACTGTTTCACCTGAACTGGTCTGGAGTGGAGGATGAGATACTGACACTGAGATTGACATTCAGCTGAAGTCCAGGGCTAATGGACCGTTTTGGAACTTACAGAGCAAAAGTACCCAAACATGAAGAAATGTGGCATTGACTGCATTATTTGGCTCTACTTATTTGTGTGAGTCAGCATTTTCTCACATGGAAATTATTAAGTCCAAATACTGCTCCACCATGACTGATGACCATTTGGAAGTCTGCTTGAGGCTGGCTACCAGCAGCTACTGTCCGGACTATGCAGCCCTGGCTGATTCCATTCAGTGCAAGTCATCAGAGTAAAGTAATGGCTAGAAATGTACTGAATTGCAGTGTGCCTTAAAGGTTCATGCAGTTATGCAAGGTGTGCCAACATATATTGTGTTTATATAAAGTATATTCAGTATATTTATAAATAAATATATGTTTAGTATTTTTAGTATAGGTAGATCATTTTGACTTGGTCATTTGAAAAGCTTGCAAGGCGAAAAAGCATGGGCACCCCTGGGCTACACTGACTTGTAAAAACACTGCTTTTCAGTTTTCTGTTGAGTGGCTATGTGCAACATGCCTTGCATACACCTAGTCAGCCGGCCGGCTTGAGCCCAGTATCTGTGAGGCAATGCTACTCAACACTGTGGCACCCCATTTAGTTTTAGTATTTTAATACGTTTCTTTAGCCAACATCTACAGGAAGATTTGGATTGTTGACTACTGATATTAATCCTGAAACTTACCTCTTCCTTTTGATAGCAGCATAAAAAATATGACTGAAAATAACATTAATCACAGTGTTCAATGATCATTTAAATATTTTACCTTTTAATAAATGTTGGCAAATAACACATACATGTCTCAGACCCCCTTACTTGACAGCCTGCAGGTCTCAAATGGCATTTCAGGGGGTCTCAGAAATGTGCCTAGTTATTTTCTATTTATCTTCACAACATTATTATTTGCATGTAACTTTATAACCATTTGTTTTTAAAATAATGCAATAAAAAATATTGTAATCACTGTTATGGTTTTGTAACAAAAGTGGTGTCCGCCAGAAACTGACTATGCTCCTCAAGAGCATGTGCAGCTTCTTAAAGATGCATAACCCACTTTATCTACACTGACAACTACTTTTGGTGAGATCATAACATGTCAAAGCAGACACAACATATATCCCATGTCAAATGCAAAGGATGGCTTTGTGAAATTTGATTGCTTGAGGAAATTGTAACTGAACAGTGGCAGTGTACAGTGAGGTAAACTGACTTTACCTGCTGCCTGTAACATGATTGACTGGGACATCTTCAGGGTGTTTGTTAATTATCATGGCTCATAAGCTGCTTTCATGTTATTTTGTTCACCTATCTATTTATTGTATCTGAATTAAGTTTCAGATCTGTGAGCCTCAAAGACAGGCTAGAGATCACCTTCTCACCTCAGCAGCCTCTTTTCCTTGCCCCCGGTTAAAAAAGACCCCCCCAAATGCACAATTTAATTCACACCTGGACTATATCCTATAAGGACAGATGGTGTGTCATGACACCTGCCAGCCCTTTCTCATCAGATTCATATCTACAGTATAGCCATGTACAGAGAACTAGTTTATTTATCATATTTGAAAGTACTCTTTCGAAATTATTATACATTTCATAATTCAGATAATTTCATAATTTCTGGCAGTTGTGGATTTAAGGGTTAATTTTGATTTAGTGTGGCTGTTAATTATATTTGGGTATCTGTTCTTGTGCTTCCCAGTCTGGACTGTTTGGACTGTGATAAAATTGGTCTGAGCAGTTTCAGTGCAAACGCAATATCGGGTCAAAATGAGCACCAGAATTACACTGCACTGCCTATTCAGCATAAACATGACCTCAACTATACTTCTTCTCCCACTTCAGCATAAATGAATTCATTCATGGCACACCAATGTGCCAAAAAAAACTTGTACCCAAGAAAAATTGTGTTGAAGGTGTGTCCGCTTTGCAGTTTCAGGAAAATAGAGCCCTTAGAGTCATTTAAGAAAAAATTAGGAGCACCAGCATATACAGGCTATACAGTCAGTCAGCTTGTGCTAACTCTTGTTTTTGCTCCTGGAAGACCAGTGCATCAAAATGTAAAATGTACTGCTCTTCTGATCTCTGCTGTGCTAGCTAAGGCAGCTTGTAAATATAAATAAATGTTGGTTTTGCCTCAAGCAAACATTCTGTCATTCATTCTACTGTTGGATAAGAGGTAAAATACAGTAAGGTTCTGATTTTGGAAAGGGAACACTGTGTAAATGAATCACAGAGTAACATGGGTTGCTGAAATGATACAGGGAGCTAGGATGTAGTATCCTTAAAAAGAAGGACAGTAGATTTGATGAGTAATGCAGAGAGTTTAGGAGTTGCTGTAATAGTGCTGTGGTCTCTCCTCAGGTGGCAGGGAGGAAGGGTTTTCCTCATGTGATTTATGCACGGCTGTGGCGCTGGCCTGACCTCCACAAGAATGAACTCAAGCATGCCAAGTTCTGCCAGTATGCCTTTGACCTGAAGTATGACAATGTGTGTGTCAACCCCTACCATTATGAGAGAGTGGTGTCTCCAGGCATTGGTAGGTCAGATTCATACTTCCACAACTGAGTGGGGCTTCACAGGTTTTTCTGGGTTAATAGTGTTTGATTTTATCATTGACAAATATTAGTGAGATTAGTTCATCAAACTATGAAGCTTCATTATTGGTATAGCATCTCAAGTCATGTTTTCACATCTTGTTCTCTCTTTTCTCTGACAGTTGGTCTCAGTCTTCAGAACACAGGTGAGCTCTGTTCTACAGCATCACATCATGGTTTAATTCAGGATAATGCAAACTGGTGCCACTTCATTTCGTGGTACCCATGTGACCAAACTTGTTGACCTTCTGGTGCAACAGTTAGACCAAGAGTTCATTAAGTCAACAGTATGAATGCAGTTGTAACTTTTGTTAAAGTCAGGTCTGATTTTTTAATGTTGTCACTGTTATCAATAGAACATGTGCAATGTTAAGGGAGCAAGTATACACAATAAATCAGACTAGTAGCGTCCTCTAATTGAGCATACAGTATATATATAATGTTAGACTGACTGCCAGTCTGACACAGAACAGGAGGAATGTTGTTGAAAAGCGGTGTCATTTTGTGTCTGCTCATGCAGAACAGCTTCACCTTGATATCCTACACCTGGCAAGAACTTTTATATATCTGTTTACACCACTCCAGCAGTTTTATCTCCAATCTTCGACTCACCCCTGAAATCTCCAAAACATCGGAGGTCATGCACCCAACCCGGCTGGGTGGCGGCACTTGCGGGCAGCGTCGAGATCGTAAACAAAGGCGTGGAAAGCACTAAGGAGTTAGAGCTAAGCTAAAGCGAACACCAAATCAACTCTCTTTACCCAGCATTTCCTCGCCAATGTGCGGTCATTGGTGAACAAGATGGATGAAATATGACTTCGCATCACCAACAGACTTATGGACTGCAATGTTATGATTTTCACTGAAACCTAGCTAAACAGCAACATACCTGACAGTGCTATCACGCTAGCTGGATGCTACTCACACTGGGCAGATAGAACGGATGTGTCCAGTAAGACCAGAGGTGGATGATTGTGCATTTATGTTAACAAAGCTTGGTGTTTGAACTCTGTCATCACTGAGAGACTCTGCTCAGCTAACCTGGAATCTCTTATAGTTAAGTGTAGACCTTTTTATCTGCCCAGGGAATACACGACAATAATAATTGCAACTTATATTGCCCCGGAAGCTAATGCTAAGCTTGCTGTGAACAAACTTCATGCGGCAATTAGCAAACAACAGACGGCACACCCAGAGACTGCATTTATTGTTGTGGGTGATTTTAATTACTCCAACCTAAAGTCAGTGCTCCCTAAATTCCACCAGCATGTTTCCTGCCACACTAGAGGAAATAAAACTCTGGACCATGTTTACACAAACATGGCTGCTGCATACAAAGTGCCCCCCTCCCCTCCCCCACTTGGGACAGTCAGATCACCTTTCTTTTTTCCCCATTCCCAAGTACTCATCACTCATCCGCCATGTGAAGCCATCAATGAGGATCATCAAAGTGTGGCCAGAGGGGACAGACAATGTACTTCAGGACAGGTTTCACCACATGGACTGGAGTATGTTTGCCTCCTGGGCTACCTGTGACTCTCACATAGACATTTACACCTACACTTCCTCTGTGCTGGACTTTATTAACACTACCATTGACAGTGTCACTACCCAGAAACAGATCACCACGTACCCAAATCAGAAACTGTGGATGAACAAGGAGGTGTGGCTCCTGCCCAAGGGCCTCTGCCTTCAGATCTGGTGATGCACAGGCCTACAGCTTATCCTGGGCCAACCTGAGGAGCGGCATCAAGAAGGCCAAGCACCACTACAACCTAAAGGTCAAGGAACACTTCACAAACTCTGACCCCCAATGTATGTGGAAAGGCATCCAGGTCATCAGTGACTACAAGCCCGGCAACTCCACCCCAACAACCACAGATGTTTCCTTCCTCAATGAGCTAAATGACTTCTATGCTTGCTTCGACTGGGACAATAAGGAGACAGCTATCAAGTTCACACCCATTGCCATGAAGTGCTTCGCGCACCCAGTCCTGGTACACCTGATGACCTGTCTCCCACCCAAACTGTACCCCCACCAATTTGCCTACCACAGGAATAGGAACATGGAGGATGCAGTCTCCATAGCACTGCACTCTGTACTCAGTCTCCTGAACAACACTTATGCAAGAATGCTGTTCGAGGACTTCAGCTCATCATTTAGCACCGCCATCCCTTCCAAGTTAACCACCAAACTTGGTGACCTGGACATCAACACCTCCTTCTGCAACTGGATTCTGGACTTTCTGACCAACAGGCCTCAGCATGTTAGGTCAGACAACACCTGCTCCTCCACCATTATCCTAAAAACATGTGTACCACAGGGCTGTGTGCTAAGCCCATTCCTCTACTGCCTTTTCACCCACAACTGCAGGCCTGTGCATGGCTCCAACACCATCATCAAGTTTGCAGATGACACCACAGTGATCGGCCTCATCAGCAATAACGATGAGTCATCCTACAGTGAGGAGGTACAGCACCTGGCTCTGTGGTGTGATGTGATGACAATAACCTGCTCCTTAACACCAACAAAACCAAGGAGCCCATTGTGGACTACAGGAGGGAGAAAGGAGACACACACGACCCCATCCATATTAATGGGATGGTGGTGGAACATGTCTCCACCTTCAAATTCCTGGGGACCCACATCTCAGGGGATCTGTCCTGGATCACCCACAGCCTGTTTAAGAAGTATCACCAGCCCCTCTTCTTCCTGAGGACACTGAAGAAGAACCACCTGTTTTCAGCCATCCAGGTGAACCTCTACTTCTGTGCCATCGAGAGCATCCTGACCAGCTGTATCACAGTCTAGTATGGAAACTGCTCTGTCTCCGACCACAAGGCGGGAACGCTGTTTTCGATGTGCTCGCAACATTCTCAAGGACTCCTCTCACCCTGCTCACAAACAGTTTGACCTCCTGTCCTCTGGGAGGAGCTTCAGGAGCCTCCGGACCAAAACCAGTAGACTCAGTAGACTTCCCCACAGCTATCTCCTTACTGAACTCTGTAACCCCCCTATACCACTACACACGCCTCACCCCTTCTCATCTCTCCTGTAGTACCTGCAACACTGAAGTGAGCTGTTAATTTGCACATACTCTACTTTCACTGTTGTTTCCTGCCTCTGCGGTAATCCGTACTCATTTCCTGTTTTCTGTATTTGCACTGCGTTGTGCTTGCTTCCAGATTGTTTAGGAATTAAACTCACTATTTTCTAGGTTCATCTGAATTTTTGAGTGACAACATACACTTGCACCACTTAAAGCACTTGTGTTGCAGAAGTTCTTGCTAACTACCAAATTTAACTTGCTACTTTAGGTCGGCTAGTTTAGAAGCTAGCTAAGCTAGTAGCTTAATCGAGAGCAATGGCTTCCCCCTCTTCCTCTCCTCCTTTCTCTTGCTCGGAGTGTCGCATGTTCAGTTATTCCTCTGCCTCCTTTAGCGATAATGGTACTTGTAATAAATGTCACATGCTAGCAGCATTGGAGGCGAGGCTCACAGACTTAGAAGCG
>NW_018128219.1:112867-123570 GCF_001952655.1 Monopterus albus
CAAAAAATTACAGTTTTATATCTTTATGTTTGAAGCCTGAAATGTGGCAAAAGGTCGCAAAGTTCCAGGGGGCCGAATACTTTCGCAAGGCACTGTAGCTCTTGCCTCCAGTACTACTGTGAGGAACCTTGGAGTCATCTTTGATCAGAATATGTCCTTTAAATCACACATAAACCAAGTCTCTAGATCTGCCTTCTTTCACCTGCGCAATATTGCAAAAATCAGGAGCATCCTGTCTCAAAGTGATGCTGAAAAACTGGTCCATGCATTTGTTACTTCCAGGCTGGACTACTGTAACTCTTTACTATCAGGATGTCCCAATAATTCCCTAAAAAGTCTCCAGTTAATCCAAAATGCTGCAGCCAGAGTACTGACATGAACTAGCAAGAGAGATCATATCTCGCCCATATTAGCTTATCTCCACTGGCTCCCTGTAAAATCCAGAATAGAATTTAAAATCCTTCTCCTAACATACAAAGCCCTTAATGACAAGGCTCCATCGTATCTTAAAGACTTCGTAGAGCCTTATCATCTTAACAGAGCACTTGGCTCTCAGAGTGCAGGTTTACTTGTGGTTCCTAGAGTCCACAGAAGCAGAATGGAGGTGCCTTTAGCTATCAAGCCTTTAGCTATCAAGCTCCTCTCCTATGGAACCAACTCCCAGTCTCAGTTCGGGAGGCGGACACCCTCTCTACTTTTAAGATTAGGCTTAGGACGTTCCTTTTTGATAAAGCTTATAGTTAGGGTGGAGTTTTTCCTCCCCACTGTCGCCAAGTGCTTGCTCAAGGGGGATTTGTTGGGTTTTCCCTATGTAATAATATTGATAACAGTAAGGTCTAGACCTTACTTTGTAAAGTGTCCTGAGATGACTTTTGTTGTGATTTGGCGCTATACAAATAAAAATCGAATTCAAGGAACGCGCATTGGCATTTCTAGAGGCCACAAGCTTTAACAACACCAGGAATCAGTTGTGCTCGCACTATTTACATCCAGCTCTGATTTCCTCCCACAGTCGAAAGACGTGGCTTAGGTTGATTGCTGACTCTAAATTCCCCATAGGAGTGTGTGTGGTTGTTTATCTGTGTCGTGGCAAGAGTGAGATACCGACTAAATTAATTCAGACAAACCATTACAATTTAAAGGATCATTTAATATTACAATTATTCTGAATAGAGTAGTATTTAAACAGATAATCTTGTAGTTAGGGAACAGAGAACAGAGATCAGAGAACAGAGACTCTCCTCTTGCAATGGAATAGATAAAGCATAAGAAGATTGTTAAAGCATCAGTCAGTCAGGTCATTTGTTGTCAACCCCGAGTCAGTCAGCGTCTTCCCCAGCCGGCTGGGTCCCCAAAAAGTACATCATCTACTGTTCACTGCAGCATGGTCCTTCTCTTCTCTCTCTCCCTCCCCTCAGGCTCACTCCTTTTTATCAGCTACATAGCCAGTTCACAACAGCTGGACTTTGTCAGTCTTGACGTCTATCGGGCCCCCCTTCTCACTCCTCTATTTCGGGAACCCTGTACTTCGAAGACAGGAAACATCCTGACCACTTACATAAGCCCAACTCACACGAACTCACATAAACTTGATGAACCCGTAACCACTCAGCTCAAACAAGTACAAATAATAAAATAAGTACAAACAATGTCTATATGTGAAGTACATACTGTTCTATTACATATTTCTTCTGGAATCTGGTTTATTTTTAACCACTACATCTGCATGTTGGCCCTGTGATAGACTGGCGTCCTGTCCAGGTGGACCCCGCCTCTCGCCCGATGTTGGCTGGGATTGGCTGCTTATTATCTTGGGGGATTTTAAGAGCAAATCTTACTCATGAACTGCACAAATACAGACAACATGTCAGTTGTTCTACCGGGGACAAAAATACACTGGATCACTGCTACATTGATTAAGGATGGTTATCATTCTGTTCCCCGTGCAGCCCTCGGGCGTTCGGACCATTGCAGTTGCAAATACGTCAGTGGATGATGCAGCATGCAGTCAATATAGCACTGCGTTGTATCCTGCAATATCTTGACTCACCAGGGGCCAATGGACAGATCCTATTTGTGTTCAGCATTCAGCACCATCATCGCGGACATCCTCTACACCAACCCAGCTGAGAAAAATCACCTCCAGTACACAGACTATCAGCACAGGCGCCCCCCAGGGATGTGTGCTTATTATCTTGGGGGATTTTAAGAGCAAATCTTACTCATGAACTGCACAAATACAGACAACATGTCAGTTGTCCCCATTGTTGTTCTCCTTCTACACCACTAACTGCACCTCCAGGGGACCCTTCTGTAAAGATCCTGAAGTTTGCAGACAACAGTCATTGGTCTCATCCAAGATGAGGACGCGCCAGCTTACAGACGGGAGGTTAAACAGCTGGCCCTGTGGTGTGGTCGCAACAACCTGGAGCTGAACACGTGGGAAAACCCCCCGCCCCTGACCACATACATACACACAATCTCGACTCCCTATATTCAATAGTACTGTATCATCAGTGGAGACCTACAAGTTCTACAATCTCCCAGGATTTGAAGGGGCCGACCAAAATCAGCTCTATTATCCAAAAGGCACAGCCAAAGACGTACTTCCTGCATCAGGAAGTTCAACCTGCCTCAGGAGCTGCTGATACTGTTCTATAGAAGCATCACTCAGTCTGCACGTCCATCACTGTCTGAAGAGGTCAGATTTATTTCCTGTTCACATTCCAGCAGAAAATTGGCCTTTGCATGTGCCTCGTCATTGTTGTGTATGCAATGCACTGCACAGGTTCTGTGTGGACGTCTGTACCTCGGAGCGGGGTGCGCTGAAAGTAAAAATTTGTTGAACTTTGAACCTGGTTGCGCTGGTCTGTGTGTGCAGCCAATCACTGTTTCGCCCTGGCTTCACCTATACTTGTAGGACCCCAGGTTATTGTATGTAATCAACGTTTCTGAATTTTTCCAAGCTGTACAATAATAGCACACAGGTTTTGGTACTTTTAAAAAAATCCTCTAAAACATAACATTATTGATTTACTGCTATCAACATTAGCGTTGTAGCTGCACCATTTTGTACAGTGCCCTCCGGAATTTCTGTGTGAGTTTTGGCACCAACCAGTGCAGAATATCCAATGTAAGACCCTTGTTTTTCCACTATAATCTGAACATACCTTTTAAAGTGAGTTTTGCTGAGGTAAGTTGGTGCTGAAAATTGGAGATCATGCATGTGCAGTAATCTTACTTCAAAAGATTCTAAAAAAGCCATCAGGAATGCATGCTAAATGGGCAGAAATGAACAAGCGTGACCCTAGACTCCTGGCTAGTCGTAATGGAAACCGCAGGTCCTGACTTTATTATACAGTAAATAACCAACTTTTGCCTTGTTTATGCCTCTGCACTTGTGATAGCTGTGGCCATACCTCAGTCTGTCCCATTCTTGTGAACGTGATAGCTCAGAAATGCCCTGAGGGAATATCTTTAAATTTGGCACAAACATCCAAGGATGATTTTGGTGGACAAGAGTCAGAACCACTGTAACTTCACATTTGTCCCATTCTTGTGAATTTGACTGGTTGGCAGAGGTATACAACCATGATGTGGTAATTATAGTTATTAGACTGTTGTAATCTTAATTGTTACCGGTGATATTTTATAAATGTCCATCAATAACTTTCACGGGCTGGCTGTTTATTTCAATTCCTCTGATGATCTTACTGTGTCTCACAAAGCATTTCTTTCAGTGAAATCTTACCTTTAGTGCAAATCACATACAGTAGTGAATCTATCCATCCATTCACCTTCCTGTAAGATTTTATTTCAACCAACGTTTGTGCTTTTTCCATTTAGAGTTTGTGTTGAACATATTCATAATTAACAGTTTTAAACATTTTTCTTCTGAAGCAGCACCTAGCGGGCTCATCAAAGAGGAATACATTCATGACTGTATACAGATGGACCTCCCACCCGGCATGCCTCTGTTAGATCACCAAGCAGCCCTGAAGCTTCCTCCTCCAGACTGCTATGGCCAACCCCTTCCTCGACCACAGCTGTCCTCGAAGCCGCATGGCCCCCCACCTGTAACCAGATACACTAACTTGCCTGTCTCACCCAAAGGTCAGTATTCTCCTTCAGATGTGTTAGTAGCAGCTCAGTGTTTCCACTGGTGACACTTCTCAGTGGTACCCTACCACAGCAGAACTTTTGCTGCGGCAGCAAAAAATCAATCCGACCAGTGAATCAATTAACCAACTGCTCTGTGACTCACCCAGGAAGCCCAAAAAACAAAGTGGTGAGTCGTAATCATAGGTGCAGTTAAAACCAGTTCACCCAGAGCATGTTTTTAAACTCGTTTGTCACGCAGCAGATAGAACTCATTATATAAAATGTGTCTCAGACATGAGCGTGAGCAACAGCACAATTTATTGACATGTACAATTAAATTCAAGCATCAAACTGTTGATAAAAGGGTATTTTTGAGGTGTCACAGTAGGAAAAGCACAGGTGTAACTAGTGATAATAATAGGCTGCTCCATTCAGCTTTGCCTGTTATGTCAACACTCTTAATTGTGCACATGTGAGAAAACACTCAACACTTTCCAATGGAAAACACGACATATTTTAAAGTCAAAGACACAAGATGGAGCCATTTGTTGCCAAACTAGCTACCTGACATAAGGTTCAGCATGGTTTTCCTCTGACTTATAAAAACACAAGCCTTATTGAATTAAATGCACTTCTTCAGTTTCAAACACAAGCAGATTTCCCTGGTTAAAACCATGGATTTCAATGTCTGCTTAATTCATTTTTAGACAATCAGCCACTCTCAGTGTAAGAAACACTCACATGAAAAACCCCATGAGGCACTTTTTTTTTAATCATCAGCAAAAACACTGATGTAGCACAGGATCCATCTCAGGTCAGACCTTTTGTCATCAACTTTTTTTCCTCAGAAATATTTGATTTAAAGAAAAAAACCTGATGGACTCATTGTGATGCAGCTCTGATGAAGTCATTATACCTTGAAATAACAGGCACAGAGATATATCACTGGGATTATCTTGGTTCATCTGTAGGGAGGAGGTACACTGAATTTGGCCAGGTAGCAGCAGTGATGTTACATTTTCTGGGGCTGATGGAAGGCACACCTGAAGAATGGACATCTTTTCTCAGACTATTTTGTCCCATTTCTCCTTTTGGATTTGAGAAAAATTGAGATCTCCCTCCTGACTTACTTTTAGTCATCTCTGCCCCCACCTTGCTCCTCTCAGAGAGTGTAGGTGGTACCCTGACATTTGCAACACTGTTGGCCATATTACGTCGATGCCTATATCCCTCAGTCCGGCTGAAGTGACTTTGCCGTCCACAGATTCTTCCCATGATGCCCCTCGACACTGCTGGTGACAGCATCAGCATGACTACAGGCTCCAGGAAAACATTACAGATGCTTGTCAGCATAGCATATCTCCTCCACTCAACACTTTGCTCCAGCACAAACCCCACAACATGTGAGGCATTGTAGGGTGCGTAGCACACCACAAACACGGCAAGCGTGGAGAGTGCAACAGTCAGAACTCTTCTCTTCCCCATAGGCTGTAAATGTGAGCGCCATACCAGGGTAACACAGCGAAGCGTGCAAAAGGATGTCACAATCAAAGGCAAGAAAAACAAAACGATGGACTCGTTTGTCACGCAGCAGATAGAACTCATTATATAAAATGTGTCTCAGACATGAGCGTGAGCAACATCAGCCTTAGGTTTCACTTTGCCCTGCCCTTTGTAGTGAGCACGGATAAAATCAGTGAATGAATCCATAAATAAAAAGATAGTGATTTCTTCCAGATAAGCCTACGTGACAACTATTTTTGTCCATTATGTTTCTGCTGTTGGTCTGTCTGGTGAAGACAGTTTGTCTGTCTGTCGTCCTTCATCAGGAGCAGATAACAGACAGACAAATGTTCTGATGCCAAATGCACAGCTCAGCTCTGTGCTGAGCTGTGTTCAGTGGATTGTGAAGGACTTCATTTATAGTATCCACAAAAAAAAAACTGAAAATAGTGATGTGTAAATCATCTGTGTCCAGTATTACTTTGAAGACAATAAAGCAGCACTCATTTCAATTCTATATATAATGTAATTGTAAAAGTAGTTTCCAATATCAGTCACCCCCCACAACTGTCTCTCCCCCGCCTTGTGGGGACAGTGCCCCCATGCCTGACCTCTTGATCCACAGGAAACACTAGTAGATCAATCATGTTGGGACTCAGACTGATGAAACAAACTACAGCTCTGAAAGGTGCTGACAGGACTCTCAAACACAAGTCAGCTAGTGTTCCTCTGTTGTCCTTTCAGTGTCTGGCTCAGGCTCCATCCTGCCACTGCAGGGCAGTCACAGTGATGGCTGTCTCCAAAGTACATCCCCACAGGCTCAAGTCATGCCCCCAGCACAACGGTCTCCGAGCCCAAGCCAACCCCCACCTCAGCAACAGGCTGCCCAACAACTCTCACAGCCCCCCCGCCCACAGCAACCCTCCCTACCTCCTCCTCACTCTCATGGGCAGAATGGATACAGCAACAATAAACACTCCCAGAGCCAGGCAGCCTTCCACAGTGAGTTCACACATATACAGCAGTATGTACTAATATACATGCAGTACATTGGTATTGTTCAGAATCAATAGTTTGTTTCACTATTCAGGCAATGCAAATGCACTATATATACACGAGACACAGATAATATTTTATTTCCTTCAAAAATGTGTTCAAGTCTTACATTATACTAGGTTGCTCTTGTCAATAGCATATTAATTGTTGCTTACTAATGATATTAATGGAAACAACATTTTTCATATAATGCTTTACTTAAAAATGAAGCATTCATGTAAAACACTAAAAAGCAATGAAATCACTTTTTGCTGTTTTTCACTAAAGTTCACTGAGTGTGTCTTTGTGCTGGCGCCTTTGTGGACAGCTGACTACTGAAGTTGTTCATATTCTGTGCAATGTACAACATATTACCCAGTGCAGCAGGTGACATGAATGATGACTAAGGAACTTTGCCAACTGTTGCACTGCACATGGTCATACTGATCATTCTTTACTTTCCTCTAATTGAACAGTTTGGACAGGCAGCAGCACAGCCTCCTACACTCCTGTAGGACTCCAGTCGAACGGGCGTAGTCACCAGCAACCTTCCCTCCATCATCCAAACCACCACTGTAAGATATGCTTTAAAACCTACTGGACATTTCTTCTAAACTAAGGAATTCCATATGATATTCACTTAAATCCTGAAAGACTTCTAGACTTAACAACATTGTTCAGAATATTATCATCAGGAAGTCCATTAATGTTCAACACATACTATAAAAGGGTAAAGTTACTCCTGAAGAGAACAGAGGCATGGTGGCAGTTTTCTTAAACTTTTGGTTTAATTTAAAACCATCATCAGGAGCTAGCAAGAGTGCCAAAGCAGCAGCAACTAATAAATACAAGGTGTGCCAGCTGATTCCTCTGGCACATGAGATATCATAGGTCTACACAGCATGTGACAGTCTAATTTGGCTTAATCTACAGTGGTGTAAAAAAGTGTTTGCCCCCTTACTGATTTCTTATCTTTTTGCATGTTTGTCACACCTTAATGTTTCAGATCATCAAACAAATTTAAATATTAGTCAAAGATAACACATCATGCAGTTTTTAAATGAAGGTTTTTATTATTAAGGGAAAACAAAATCCAAAACTATATAGCCCTGTGTGAACAAGTGTTTGCCCCCTAAACCTAATAACTGGTTGGGCCACCCTTAGCAGCAACAACTGCAATCAAGCGTTTTCGATAACTTGCCATGAGTCTTTTACAGCGCTGTGGAGGAATTTTGGCCCACTCATCTTTGAAAAATTGTTGTAAGTCAGCCACATTGGAGGGTTTTCGGGCATGAACTGCCTTTTTAAGGTCATGCCACACCATCTCAATTGGATTCAGGTCAGGACTTTGACTAGGCCACTCCAAAGTCTTCATGTTGTTTTTCTTCAGCCATTCAGAAGTGGACTTGCTGGTGTGCTTTGGATCATTGTCCTGCTGCAGAACCCAAGTTCGCTTCAGCTTGAGGGCACAAACGGATGGCCGGACATTCTCCTTCAGGATATGTTGGTACACAGCAGAATTCATGGTTCCACTTATCACAGCATGTCTTCCAGGGCCTGAAGCAGCAAAACAGCCCCAGACCATCTTTGCACATTTTTCAGCATAATTATATTAGTGTAAATCACTGCATGTTATGTAGTTGCTGTTGTTTTAGTTCTCATGAGAAAATGGGGATTCACTGAATTCTAAAAACAAGTGTATAAGAGATAACTTATAAGTTATAAGTTATGTTATAAGTGTATAACACAACAGAGAATGACACTAAAATACAGCAAATGAGGGAATCAACATTAACTTGTGTTTCCCTCTTAAAAGCTGATAGTTAATCTGTTCAGTTTACGCCTTTTGATTCTTCTACAGTTAGTGAAGATTTTACCTGGTACAAGAACATAAACAATACAAAGATGGCTCTCCTTCACAGAGATGGACAGGATATAATGCACTTATAGTCACATATAGCTATCATGTATATAATGTGTGCATATTATCTATCATACACTGTATGAAGCTACAATACAGAGAGCTGATGGGAGAGAGCAATGAGAAAGTGAACAGATTTAGACACAAATTAGACCAACTTTACTGTCCAGTCCAGAAAAATTGGTTGGAGGGAGAGATTGAGAACTAGAGATATACTTCAGCTCCTCAGAGAAACAGTAAGGGAAATTAAATGCTAATAATTAAAACAGGAAAAGTGCTCACTCCCACCTGGACCTGGGCTGTAATATGCAGCTGCATAATGTATGTAACCCAGTGAGCACGCAGTGAAGGCCTGGAGTTGTTTTTAAAGAGCCCATGACATGCTCATTTCCAGCCATTTAATGTTTAATCTTGGGTACCTCTAGATTAGCTTTGCACCCATCATGACTCCAAATGGTCTGTAATTGTTTCAGAACAATAAAACAAGAGGATAGTTTGCGGAGTTTCTCAGTTTCTTCCCCCAGGCTGTCACTCTGATGAAAACTTGACCCACGACAGTATGACAGGACCATAACCCTCAGTGTACAGATTATACAGATTCGTGCAGGTCTCTATTTTTAAGCACTCTATTTTTATTCCTATTGATCTCATTTCACATAGAGCATTTCTTGTCTGTCTGCACTGTTTGTTGCTGTTAATACTGCTTATTTTGTTATATTACACAGCCTTATGCTGGTTTACTGTTTGCACATTGAGAGCCGATGTACCAGAGTCAAATTCCTCGTGTGTCCGACACACTTGGCCAATGAAGCCGATTCTGATTCTGATTCTATTCTGTTAATGATTTGCACTAAGGTACTAATGGGAAAAATGTATATATAAATTGTAAATCTTATGATACGCCTCCCACAACTCAGGTTAAGCTTGGAAAATTCAGAGCTTGGTACAGACCTACAAATTCTGCTTCTTTTTTTAATTCTTCAGACTAATCTACTCGTTCTTTTGCTTTTCAGGGTCTCCACATCATTGTCCAACCTCTTTCCCGCCATCGGTGTCCAATCATCCAGGTTAGAGACTATTACAGGTTTACAGTGGTTTTGTGTTCATCAAAACACTCAATGATAATGTTGCTACTGATTTCATGCATTCTTTTTTTTTACTTGCATTAACTGTGACAGTGATCTGAGTTCAGAAATGTGGCGCACAGAGCTTAGTGTGTATGAACTATGAGTCCAGTGTCTTTTTTTAGATAACAATTAACTGTAATGTCTCTGACACAGAAGCTTAGTCTTAAAAACAAGACTTTTGGAGCATGCAGCTCTTAGTCAGGAAGAGTTGGTTGCAGCAGGTATTTAAAGGATGCATAAAATCAGGCAAGGAGCAGGCAGGCAAAAAACAGGTTGGGATCAGATTAGCAAAAGCCTTATGCAGGCTGGAAAGCAGTAACTAATACAAAGTCAAACTGGCAAATGACTAAAAGAATGGGACTAGCAAATACAGTAAGTAATACTGTTGCCTGTTGTGTAGGGGTGGCATCGGCAAGGTTTAACACATAAGAGCTGAAAGTGACTGTGGTACCACCCAGTTTGATGGGCAAAGCCTTTTGCCGTTCAATTTCAGACATTTTCAGAGGCCACGTGACTGAGCACTAAGGCCCATAAACATATGACATGTACACTGCTCAAAAAAATAAAGGGAACACTTAAACAACACAATGTAACTCCAAGTCAATCACACTTCTGTGAAATCAAACTGTCCACTTAGGTAGCAACACTGATTGACAACCAATTCCACATGCTGTTGTGCAAATGGAATAGACAACAAGTGGAAAGCATAGGCAGTTAGCAAGACATCCCCAATAAAGGAGTGGTTCTGCAGGTGGTGACCACAGACCACTTCTCAGTTCCTATGCTTTCTGGCTGATGGTTTGGTCACTTTTGAATGCTGGCGGTGCTTTCACTCTAGTGGTAGCATGAGACGGAGTCTACAACCCACACAAGTGGCTCAGGTAGTGCAGCTCATCCAGGATGGCACATCAATGCGAGCTGTGGCAAGAAGGTTTGCTGTGTCTGTCAGCGTAGTGTCCAGAGCATGGAGGCGCTACCAGGAGACAGGCCAGTACATCAGGAGATGTGGAGGAGGC
>NW_018128219.1:123651-126040 GCF_001952655.1 Monopterus albus
CAACACCGTGCAGCACGTTTGGCATTTGCCAGAGAAGACCAAGATTGGCAAATCCGCCACTGGCGCCCTGTGCTCTTCACAGATGAAAGCAGGTTCACACTGAGCACATGTGACAGACGTGACAGGGTCTGGAGACGCCGTGGAGAACGTTCCGCTGCCTGCAACATCCTCCAGCATGACCGGTTTGGCAGTGGGTCAGTAATGGTGTGGGGAGGCATTTCTTTAGGGGGCCGCACAGCCCTCCATATGCTCGCCAGAGGTAGCCTGACTGCCATTAGGTACCGAGATGAGATCCTCAGACCCCTTGTGAGACCATATGCTGATGCGGTTGGCCCTGGGTTCCTCCTAATGCAAGACAATGCTAGACCTCATGTGGCTGGAGTGTGTCAGCAGTTCCTGCAAGACGAAGGCATTGATGCTATGGACTGGCCGCCCGGTCCCCAGACCTGAATCCAATTGAGCACATCTGGGACATCATGTCTCGCTCCATTCACCAACGCCACGTTGCACCACAGACTGTCCAGGAGTTGGGGGATGCTTTAGTCCAGGTGTGGGAGGAGATCCCTCAGGAGACCATCTGCCACCTCATCAGGAGCATGCCCAGACGTTGTAGGGAGGTCATACGGGCACGTGGAGGCTACACACACTACTGAACCTCATTTTGACTTGTTTTGAGGACATTACATCAAAGTTGGATCAGCCTGTAGTGTTGTTTTCCACTTTAATTTTGGGTGTCACTCCAGATCCAGACCTCCATGGGTTGCTAAATTTGATTTCTATTGATAATTTCTGTGTGATTTTGTTGTCAGCACATTCAACTGTGTAATGAACAAGGTATTTAATAAGAATATTTCATTCATTCAAATCTAGGATGTCTTATTTTTGTGTTCCCTTTATTTTTTTGAGCAGTGTATATACATAGCACCTAAGCAGTAAAGTTACAAACTAGGGTTTGGTGTTCGCAACATGTGTTTTAATTAAAGGGAACTATGCAGAGATAGTATAGTAATTGTGCACCTTTATTATAATTTGGATATATATCGCTCGATCTGTTTACCAAGTAAAAGTAAAGGAAACCTTACAGAGCTGTGTGTTTCACATGCTAGTCTGATCGTTGCACTCTCTCTCTGAGCACAGATGTAGTGAATGTAAGGCACAGACATTGACCAACACTTCAAAAAGATGCTGTTACCAAGTAGTGTGAAAGAGTGAATAACATTAAATTATACAACATATTGGCAGATATTTACTAAACCTGTCACAATAAATTATGCGGTACAGCAATTTTTTTTATTTGTATTTACCAACACTGATGTAAATTAGCACAGTTGCAGCTGTGTTAATTTGAATACACCTCTGCTTCTGGTCTGCTGCAAATCATCTTTTATTTTGTTCATTAACTGAAGCATGGTTTGACCTTAAAGCCTGTACAAGTGCTTCACATTCTTTCCTTCATCAGACATGTTCTTAACTCCAACAAGTTCTCAGATGACTAATATCTGCAACGCTGACAGCGGGGTTGCAGATTTTACACCTGATTTCTTCTGATGTTAAATTTCAGCCGCAGTTCCCTCCACTGCAGCAGTGGTAAATCAGGTGCTGAGATTATTTATATAAATTTCCATTCTCCCCTCCCTTATTTTTGTGTTCCTGAAGGGAACGCCTTAAAATACATATTACATGAGACCCAGCATGCAAATTCCTGAAACTACATTCCTTCTCTCCCTCTGCCACAAAATCCCACTGCAACTCCTTAGTTAATATGAATAAAAGCAGTTTCACTGTTTGGTGCCAGAGAATAAGGTTTATGTCTTTAGTAAGTATACCCCCTTGTGCCAACTGACATGTAGCTAACATGGAGGTTTTATAAGAAACATTCACGAGTGAACAGCTTCAATAAGCGCATTGTTCTCCTTAATACATCCATAAACACAAACATACATTTGAGTGACCAAACATGCTCGCATCCACACTCTTATCTTCTTTATTATTATTATTCTCCATGGCCTCACCGAACTCTTCCCAGACCTGAGTTTTTGCCTCTGCAACCGCCTGGGCTGCAACCCGCTTGGCCTCCCGGTACCCGTCAGCTGTCTCAGGAGTCCCTCGAGCCAACCAGGCTCGAAAGGACTCCTTCTTCAGCTTGATGACATCCCTTACTTCCGGTGTCCACCACCGGGTTCGGGGATTGCCACCACGACAGGCACCGGAGACCTTACGGCCACAGCTCCAAACGGCCGCATCGACAATGGAGGTGGAGAATATGGTACACTCGGACTCAATATCTCCAGCCTCCCCCAGGATCTGGTCAAAGCTCTGCCGGAGGCGGGAGTTGAAGATCTCTCTGACAGGGGATTCTGCTAAACGTTCCCAACAGACCCTCACAATA
>NW_018128219.1:126907-128593 GCF_001952655.1 Monopterus albus
TTCAAGGAGGGAGCATCCATACTATGTTATCCAATTATTTATTATTATTATTATTATTGTATGGATGCTGATTCAGCATCCATACTATGTTATCCAATTATTTATTATTATTATTATTCTGTTTTTTTCTGTACATTTTTTGGCGTTCAACTAGTTCAGCATACTTTCACCTAGAAAAGCCATTCAGGTATCAAAATGTTCAACTCTTCAAGGACATTTATGCTTCTCTTCAGGATTTTTCCAAACCTTATACCTTCAAAATATTTAGCTTTATTTGGAAAATTTTGCCCCATTCAAATGAATGGGGGAAACTTCTTCAGCACACTTTCAGCTATTTCAGCTATCAAAATGTTGAGCTCTTCAAGGACATTCATGCTACTATACAGAAGTTTTCTAAACTTCATACTTTTGAAATATTTAGTTTTATTTTGAAAATCTTGTTCCATTCAAATGAGTAGGGAAATTCTACTTCAGCATACTTTCAGCTATCAAAATGTTCAGCTCTTCAAGGACATTCATGCTTTTCTTCAAACGTTTTCTGAACTTCATACTTTTAATATATTTAGCTTTATTTTGAAAATCTTGCTCCATTCAAATGAATGGGGAAATTCAACTTCAGAATAATTTCAGCTATCAAAATGTTCTGCTCTTCAAGGACAGTCATGCATCTCTTCAGACGTTTTCTGAACTTCATACTTTTGAAATATTTAGCTTTATTTTGACAATCTTGCCCCATTCAAATTAAATGTGAAAATTCAACTTCTGCATAATTTCAGCTATCAAAATGTTCAGCTCTTCAAGGACATTCATGCTTCTATTCAGAAGTTTTCTAAACTTCATACTTTTCAAATATTTAGCTTTATTTTGAAAATTTTTCCCCATTCAAATGAATGGGGGAAACTTCTTCAGCACACTTTCAGCTACGTATTTCAGCTATCAAAATGTTGAGCTCTTCAAGGACATTCATGCTACTATCCAGATTTTTTCTAAACTTAATACTTTTCAAATATTTAGTTTTATTTTGAAAATCTTGCCCCATTCAAATGAATGGGAAAATTCAACTTCAGCATAATTTCAGCTATCAAAATGTGCAGCTCTTCAAGGACATTTATGCTTCTCTTCAGAAGTTTTCTAAACTTCATACTTTTCAAATATTTGGCTTTAATTTGAACATCTTGCCTCATTCAAAATAATGGGAAAATTTTTACTTCTGCATACTTTCACCTAGAAGGGCTATTGAGGTATCAAACTGTTTATCTCCTTAAGGACATGTGTGCTTGTATACAACTTTTTTTTAGAACTTTTCTACTTTTTAAGATATTCAGCTTTTTTTACAGAAATTTCCCCATTGGAAATGAATGGGGCAAAATTGGAAGCTTAATATCTCAGGCATACCTTGGGCTAGAAGCGCCATTTCAACTTTATTCAACTCGTGAGATGTTCAGCTACCAATGGTGCAAAATCATCTTGATGTCTGTTATGGTTTTTTTTAGAATCGACATTTATATTTTGTCTATTTGTCCATAGACAACGAATGGGCCAACACAATACAATGCCATTGGCAGCCTATACGTCACGTGACTCCCCAGTCTAGCAGCTCTTTATGCTTTTCCTCTTCCTCACTGCTGCTTTTGTGCCCCTATTATGCCATTCTTAAGCTTTATACACATATAATAGATGACAATC
>NW_018128219.1:128806-129211 GCF_001952655.1 Monopterus albus
GTTCGACTACCACTGGAAGGCAACAATCATCTTGATATCTTTTACATTTTTTTTTTATAATCGACATTTACATTTGGTCTATCTCTCCATAGACAAATCCCAGTGGCAGCTATCTCTCACATTACTTGACCAATGATTAAACAATTTATTCCATCGATATTTTTTTTTCTGCTTCCTGTTTTGTCAATATTCTATTTACCTTTCACCTTTTTAAGCATTACTTATGGGCCCTCCACTTCTTAAGCTAATTAAATTGTGTGCATAACACAGGCACACATACAGTTGTTCAGAACTTTCAGCTACAGAAACCGTTCAAATATTGAAGAATTTGCCAGTAGAAAAGGTGTTAAATACTATTAAAAGAATTATAGCCTATGAATATTCATAAGCTACATTTTATAGTAC
>NW_018128219.1:136328-137499 GCF_001952655.1 Monopterus albus
AAAATATTTAGCTTTATTTTGAAAATCTTACTCCATTCAAATGAATGTGAAAATTCAACTTCAGCATAATTTCAGCTTTTTCAGCTATCAAAATGTTCGGATCTTCAAGGACATTCATGCTTCTATTCAAACGTTTTCTAAGCTTCATCCTTTTAACATATTTAGCTTTATTTTGAAAATCTTGCCCCATTCAAATGAATTGGAAAGTTTTACTTCTGCATAATTTCAGCTATCAAAATGTTCAGGTCTTCAAGGACATTCATGCTTCTGTTCAAAAGTTTTTTAAACTTCATACTTTTAATATATTCAGTTTTATTTTGAAAATCTTGCTTCATTCAAATGAATGGGAAAATTCTACTTCAGCATAATTTCAGCTATCAAAATGTGCAGCTTTTCAAGGACATTTATGCTTCTCTTCAGAAGGTTTCTAAACTTCATACTTTTGAAATATTTAGCTTTATTTTGAAAATCTTGCTCCATTCAAATAATTGGGGAAATTCAACTTCAGCATAATTTCAGCTATTAAAATGTTCAGCTCTTCAAGGACATTCATGCTTCTATCAGAGGTGGGACCAAGTCATTATTTGGCAAGTCATAAGTCAGTCTCAAGTCGTTGTCTCCAAGTCCCAAGTCAAGTCCCAAGTCAAGACTGGCAAGTCCCAAGTCGAGTCCAAAGTCAAGACTGGCGAGTCCCAAGTCGAGTCCAAAGTCAAGACTGGCGAGTCCCAAGTCGAGTCCAAAGTCTTAAACTTTGAATTTCGAGTCCTTTTAACCACAGAGTAATAATATGACAGATCATGTGTACATCTAAATTCTGCATTTATTTATCAAAAGACATTTGATGAAACAAACAAAACTTACAAAACTAGTGCTAATACTGTAAATCTATATTGCACTAGTAACCAATTCCATATAACATATTTGGAGGAAGATTGTTCCTGAACTTATTACTTCACAGAATAAATTAAAGGTGCAAAAGTATAACTGAAAATATTTGCACAAAAAGTGCTGGCATGTGTAGTTCAACCACTGAAAACCACAACAATGAAGGTGGCGCCATTTAATTTCTATAACACTATAATGAGTACCATAGTACCAAGTTTCTGTCCTGTCTTGTCCCCTGCTCATCTCATATTGTCTGTGTGTGTGTGTGTGTGTGTGTGTGTGTGTG
>NW_018128219.1:138165-155658 GCF_001952655.1 Monopterus albus
TGCAGAGTGCTGCTTTGTTTACCTTCCTGGATTCATTTGATTGGCTAATGTGCTGACAGGTCACACATACATACACACAGGTGCAGAGAGAGAGGGGGAGGAGTGAAATGAATGGATTAGTGCACGCATTTAAAAATGTTTTAATATTTGGGTTTGTATCAAGTCTTTTCAAGTCAAAGGGCTCAAGTCCGAGTGAAGTCACAAGTCATTGGTGTTAAAGTCCAAGTCGAGTTGCAAGTCTTTTTACATTTTTTCAAGTCGAGTCTAAAGTCATCAAATTAATGACTCGAGTCCGACTCGAGTCCAAGTCATGTGACTCGAATCCACACCTCTGGCTTCTATTCAAAACTTTTGTAAACTTCATACATTTTAAATATTCAGCTTTATTTTGAAAATCTTGCCCCATTCAAATGAATGGGAAAACTCCAACTTCAGCATACTTTCATCTAGCAAATCCATTCAGGTGTCAAAATGTTCAGCATTTTCAGGGCGATATTTCAGCACTCAGCATCTATACGCATTTTCTTCAGAAAATTCAATTTTCTAGTTAGATATTTATTTTTTAATAATAGATATAGAGAAGATATTATTACAGATTTCAATCCAGAAGGAGGGGGAGCACTAAATAATTTTCCCTTTTTGTGTGATTGTGCCATACTGGAGTGTATCTACATTGTATTAGTGTTTTTTTGATGATTTAGTTTGCATTCCACATTTATGATTATAACATTAGTTCATCTTCAGAAAAGGAAATCATTTGAGCATGTGTTAATGACTTGATAATGAGCTTTGAAAGACAAGTGTGGAGGACTGTGTGAATAGTTCTAGCCCATCAATCAGGCTGGCATTAGTTTAATGAAGCAGACGACTTATTAAGAACGAGAGAAGCTCAGCGATACACACTGCAGCACATCCATCAAACTGGTGAGACAAAGAAAAGACCTTGTTTCTATAGACCTGTGCCCATTTTGGATAATGTTTGCTTTTTCTGGTAGACACTGCTGCACAGGCACTGGTCTCCACTGCTGCAGACATAATGTTAACGCTCTACTTTGTTCCTCTGCCTCCCTGTTACAATACACACCAAGTAGCAAAAGCCAGTGGTGGAAGAAGTACTCCGATTGTTTACTGAAGTAGAGGTATCGGCGCCACAGTGTCAAAACACCAAGTAAAAGTCTTGCATTCAAAATATTACAGCTGCCAAAGTATCAGGACCAAAATATAACCTAAAATACCAAGTAAAAGTACTCATTATACAGATTGGCAATATTTATATTATTGGAATATAAATATTGATGTATTATTGTGTTCATCACATTTGATGCTGCAGCTGCCAAATGTGGAGCTAATTTTAATAACTTTATATACTTATAATTTTAAGTACTTTACATACTGCTGTGCAGCAGTAAATAAAGTAGCCTACTTGATCCTCATCAGAACCAGGTAGCTTAAATTATCTGTTGTGCTTCATTAGTAGCTCAGTGGACAAAGGACAGAAATTAGTTGTTTGACACAGAGTGAACTAGAGAAAGAGCCCAAATATAGTCTTTTCTATAATAGAATCAAATAGTTTTTGAATCAAAATCATTCAAAATCGGATTGAGATTTGATTTGAATTGTGAGTTTGCCAAAGATTCCCACCCCCAATAAATCCTGTGAAATAAAGACTGATTCTTTATTTCCCTTTTATTTAATCAGTCTCTGTAACATGTCTATTCCCTTTTTTGTGCGATCCTCCCTTGCATATACTACACTGCACAGATCTTTAGGACAGAATGCATCATACCTGCACCTGAAAAACTGGCACAAAGGCAGCAGTAAGTCTGAGCTAGAGTTTAGTTGAGTTCCAGTCTGTCACACATTTGGTTTGGTGTTTTCATTTGCAGAGTTTTGGTGCTCTATCTCCTACTTTGAAATGGACGTCCAGGTGGGTGAGATGTTCAAGGTGCCCTCCAGCTGCCCTGTAGTGACTGTGGATGGTTATGTTGACCCGTCAGGAGGCGATCGCTTCTGCCTCGGCCAGCTGAGTAACGTCCACCGTACAGATGCCAGTGAAAGAGCCAGGTGAGTGGATGAATATACTCCTCTGCTGTGTCTCTTTAATAGTTGTAATATATTTTTTACATGAAACACCTGATAAATGAAGTAGTAAAGAAGAAAACTACATAATTTATTTATTTATTTATGCATTGATAAATTCATTCACTATGACTTACTCACTATTGGCCCTCTCTTTGCCCTGGGGGTGGGCGATATGTGAAATGACTACTTACAATACACTGAGACGCGATGACATACTTGTTTCTCCAGATGGGTAACATGGCATTTCCTTATTTCTGTAGACTACAGTGTAGAATTCAAGGTTTTTAGTTTGAAACTCTCAGAATATTCATGTGTTTATACTGTATGTTTGTGATGAAACTCACATACTTACTGTTTTCAGGCCAGCATCATAAACTAACCCACAGATATACTGTAACTCTGCCCCCCCATTTTAAAACTACTTTACATTATACATTGCTGCAATCCATCAAAACCAGGTAAACCACTCATCTAATTGTTATTTCCATCCATCCATCCATTATCTTCTGCTTATCCAGGGTCGGGTCGCAGTGGCAGCAGGTTCAGTAAGGTAGTCCAGAAGTCTCTCTCCCCAGCAATGTGTTCCAGCGCATCTTGCAGGGTTCCAAGGAATTCCCATGCCAGATGGGATTTATAATCTCTCCAGCATTTTCTGGGTTTGTGCCGTGGTATCATAATACGGAGACTATAGTGGTGAAAGTCACCAATGATCTTCTCCTAGCATCAGAAAAAGGACTTGTCTCCATACTTGTCCTCTTAGATCTCAGTGCTGCTTTTGACACCATTGATCACAGCATCTTGCTGCAGAGACTTGAACATGTTATTGGGATTAAAGGAACTGCACTAAGTTAGTTCAAATCTTATTTAGATTTCAATTTGTTCATGTTAATGATGAATCTTCCACACAAACTAAAGTTAGTCACGGCGTTCCACAGGGCTCTGTGTTTGGTCCAGTTCTCTTGACTACATGCTCCCTTTAGGCAATATTATCAGGAAGCACAGCATAAATTTCCATTCCTATGCAGATGATACTCCCTAAAGCAGGCATCACAAAAACTAGGTGCTGCAATAAGTGCAATAAGTTTTTATCCTGGAAAGATAGTTTAATAACATAAAAAGACCCTCATAGTGCCAGAATTGCATATTATTCATCACTCATAGAGGAAAATAAGAACAAGGCCAGGTTTCTTTTCAGCACTGTAGCCAGGCTGACAAAGAGCCACCATGCTTAGATCTCAGTAGTAATGATGTCATGAGCTTCTTTACAAATAAATAGAGAAAAAATTAATGAGATCCTTTCAACAACTCTCATAGATGTCCTCAAGGCCAATGGCTTTAGAAACATCTGTAAGACCTCATTTATATCTCTCTGAGCTGAACAGTTGCTTCATCTACATCATCAACATGAGTATAAAGGAACTGTACTAAGTTGGTTCAAATCTTATTTAGAAATCTGCTGTCTAACCATATAGTTACTCTAGATGACATAGCTCTCGTCTCCAGTACTACTGTGAGGAACTGTGGAGTCATTTTTGACCAAGATATGTCCTTTAAATCACACATAAACCAAGTCTCTAGAACTGCCTTCTTTCACCTGCTCAATGTCGCCAAAATCAGGAGCATCCTGTCTCAAAGTGATGCTGAAAAACTGGTCCATGCATTTGTTACTTCCAGGCTGGACTACTGTAACTCTTTACTATCAGGATGTCCCAATAATTCCCTAAAAAGCCTCCAGTTAATCCAAAATGCTGCAGCCAGAGTACTGACAGGAACTAGCAAGAGAGATCATATCTCTCCCATATTAGCTTCTCTCCACTGGCTCCCTGTAAAATCCAGAATAGAATTTAAAATCCTTCTCCTAACATACAAAGCCCTTAATGACAAGGCTCCATCATATCTTAAAGACCTCATAGAGCCTTATCATCCTAACAGGGCACTTCGCTCGCAGAGTGCAGGTTTGCTTGTGGTTCTGTTAGAAATTAACCCAATTCTTTTGTTGGAAGCACGAGAAGTGACGACAGGAGAGGACTGTTTAAAATCAACAGAAAGGGAAGGGGGGGCATGATGCTCTGAGCTCCTCACTGCTCCTCTCCTCTCCCCTCCTCTCACTTTGCTGTGATTTGGCACTATACAAATAAAACTGAATTGAGAAAAGCCAAAAAGTAGAGTCACATTACCACTGCAAATGAAAAGGTTTATGCCTGTGTGGAGAGGCTGGCAGGAAAACAAAACATCCAGGAAAGGTGTCCAGAGAGCAGTGCTTTCTTTAAAACAAGCAGCATAGACTACTTGAACATGTTATGATTTGGCGCTATACAACTAAAATTGAATTGAAATTGAATTGGTCTCACAGTGTTGAAATAATCTGCCCCCTGAAGTCAGGACACCACTAGCACTATGCCACCTTTGGAAACTACATCTCCACATACTAAACTTATTCTTACATTCATTATTTAAAAAAAAATCTGGTTAATCTTTTTTACACAGTATGAAGGGAGCACAACTGATTGTTCCTGTTTGTTTGTCCTGATTTTTTTTTGTGTGTGTGTTCCAGGTTGCACATAGGTAAAGGTGTGCAACTGGAGTGTCGTGGTGAGGGCGATGTCTGGATGCGCTGTATGAGCGACCACGCTGTGTTTGTACAAAGCTACTACCTTGACAGAGAAGCAGGCCGAGCACCAGGTGATGCTGTGCACAAGATTTACCCTGGAGCCTACATCAAGGTCTAAATCCAGCTCATACACACACACACACACACACACACACACACACAGATTCTCTGTTTTTAAACTCTTCAACTATTTTATTTATTTGGGCAGCATTAACCTTGTACTGTAGGTGGCAGGGCATGCAAATCTTTAATCAAATACGCAATAAGGAACCGAAGTGTATTGAACAGTTGTCAAGTGTTATTAAAGTATCAATACCATCAGATTGCCTGTGCTGCTGTTGTAATGTAAGCTGTGTGTGTTTTGGTCAGGTGTTTGACCTGCGGCAGTGCCATAGACAGATGCAGCAGCAAGCGGCGACAGCTCAGGCTGCCGCTGGCGCCCAAGGCCTGGTCCGGGTAGTGTTGGAGGTATCGCGCCTGCAGTTAGTAAGTGTTGAGAGACATTTGGAGGAATTATTTATTTGACATTTACAATACACACTGGAAACCAGTTTGAAATGTACACTGCATGAAGCATTTAGGATAGAATTATTGTCATTCTCTCTGCTTGAGTATGAGAGACTGGTTACATGAAGAAAGTGTAGCAATGAACAAAACAATAATAATAATAACCTTCTGTAATGGTAAAGTATTGATTGGACTGTTCATTCCAGGGCACCAACTCTGTAGCTCTTTGCAGTTTCATCAGCTTTGGGTTCTCTACTCTTTATCACTACAGAAATGATCAGCTGTCAGACAGAATGGCCCTGTGATGGAGCAGTGCTGTGACAGTAAGCACCATCACATGCTGTCACATGTCATTTCAGGTCTGTCTGCAGCAGCTGGGATCGGTGTAGACGACCTAAGACGACTGTGCATCCTGCGGCTCAGCTTCGTGAAGGGCTGGGGCCCTGACTACCCCCGGCAGAGCATCAAACACACCCCTTGCTGGGTAGAGGTCCATCTACATCGAGCTCTGCAGCTTCTGGATGAGGTGTTGCACACCATGCCATTGGCAGACCCAGGGCCTGCTAACTAAAGACAGAGACCAAGTTCAAATTCCAATATGGATTCTGAATATTCACACACAGACACACATTTGGATATTTCTGCTTCAGGCCAAATATGCTATCTAATTAATAAAAAAGAAAATCAATCAGAAACACATGGAAAACAGAGGTGACCAACAACACATTATGCTTGTAACAATCAGGTACAAGCTTCTCTCAGACATATGTACACATACACACGGACACAGTGAAACCAGAAGGTCTGTATCCACACAGACATAAAGGTTCTGATGTCGTTGGGAATTTTCTAATGCTTTATGCTCTACAATCTAAAGTCAGATAAAAAGAAGTGGGGTCTCTGAAGGTAAAGATTTTGAGTTTGTGTCCTTGCTAGTGTGTGTGTCCTAAAGACATTATTATACACTGCAGAAATCCAGGGATGTTTCAGAAATGCATTCCCTTATATGCAATGTGGATTTCTTCTAATTGTGAGAGTGTTGGGCTGATTGACTCATGGAATACACACAGACCTGTAAATAATGTTCTCCAGGCGTGGACAACACTCAGACAGATAACTGCTTACCTCTGGAAAAGTACATTCAGACTGAATCCAAACAGCATTAAACCTCTCTTTATGTCTTAACAACAACAGAAGGGATGCAGAAGTATAGATTAAGGAAGCCAGTGTTTTGTCATCTCTGTGCTTGTACTGTGCTCTTCATTGTATCTTGATCTAAACTCCAACTGTTAACATCAATAGCTGGTTATCCCTCATATTACACTCAGCTCAAACTATTTTATTTTTGTACCAAAAGTCTAAAAAGTGAAAAACATTTAGCTTTAAAGTTGTGTTGTTGTTCTTTGTAATGAAGCAGTACTACTCTGTATGTAACCAAATGGTTGGTGGAAATCACCAAAGCCAGAATACCTCATAGCTACAGTGCAAAGTCACAGTTCCCTTTTCCGCCTAAGCCGCACACACTTTGTTCGTCACTGATAGGCTGAGGTCAGTTTGAGATTATAGACTGGGTAGAGGCAGTAATGGACACACGGACTGAAATTTGGTATGCTCTGCAGTTTTACAGCACAATGGACTTGTGAGAGAGAATTATAGTGACTTGTAATGCACAGAGACAGAAACCTGAGTGCATGTATTGTCAGACCAAACATCAGCCAGTGCCTTTGTGTTCTGTGGTCTGACCTGTTAGAATATCATCTCTTCCAGTCATCTCTTACAAACATGTATCTAGCAGTTTTTGTGAACTCTGGCTTGTTGTTTCCAGCAAGGTCATGTGTGTGACCATAAAAGAAAAGGAGGATTGAAAATAGCTGGAGCCTGCTCAGTTTGGGCAGGGACCTGTGTTTCAGGACAGTGAAGACATTGTCTTCTCTCAGTTTATCTGTCATCACTCTTTTTAAATTCCATACAGCACAGCTGTCACTGACCTGGATGTATGCGTTTCCTGTCAGATTACTTTGAGATCATAAAATAATTACCTGGAGCCAAAACTAACAGTGGGTCTTATCTTTCTATTAGGAGTCCTCCTGAATGCTGCTGCAGGTTCCAACCAAAGAGCTTCCTCTTACAAGAGCTCGTAAATTAGATTAGATGAATGAAAAGATAAAGTCCATTAAATATAAAGTTAATTTAAAATCAAAAATTGAATCAAATGAATGAAAAGTTCAAAAATATTTCATGTGGTGATTATTTCCTACTTTCAGTGGGCTGTCAAACTGGGTTTGAAAGATACCATACACCTAGGTGCCCTTCAAACTACAATGCTTTGTGAATTATTCTCAGACCAAAACCTTAGTGGTCTAAAGATGGGACTGACGCACATCGCTTTTAGGAGTTTCTCCTAGTCAGCAGCTACTTTTAGCCCTAGAATGTTTTGTGAACACAACCACTTGATCACTGACGTGAGTGCAGCAGGGCATATTGTTAACCTGATTAGCAGGAGACATGATCGGTACGCTGTGACTTGTTCAGTTATCCAACTACAAAAACACAACTAAATCCTGGGTTAGTATGTGTTACTAACACAAGGTAAGAAACGATGAGAAATTTTTCTGCCAGAGTAAAGCTGATGTAGTTTCAAATGCAGTTTTCCTTAACCAAAGGGGGGGTGGGGGGTTTGAGCATTGGTGTGCTTGGTATTTTCCTGCCATGAATGAATGAGGTTCTCTCATACCCTTTAAAAGCACTGCCAGAAACCTGACTTTGATTGATGACACTGATGTCATGCACGGAAATATATGGAATACAGCAGAGAAAGACTCTCCTTCTCTCTTCTTCTCCTACTAGTTATGTACGCCACTCTTAAATTGTGATGGGAAAAATCTTGACTATAGACGTAATGCACATAACGTTTCACTCAGCAGTCTGCTAATTTCACTGACCAGCTTTTGTGTATAGAAGACAGAAAGACTCTGGTCCTGTAACCAGCAGCAATTGTATAGTATAGGTTACAGCTGCATCCAGTGTGCAAAATACACGAGGGTTGTGGGAGTCTCAAGCTTTCTGAGCTCAGAGCCCCAGAAAATCTCAAAGTGGAATTTCAGGGGGGGGCTTGAAATGTGCCAATTTACTTTTTATTTTTCTTCCAACACAATTTATTTGCATGTTTAAATGTTAATAATACAAAAGTACAATAAAAATATATTGCAATCACTGTTTTTATGGTGTTGTACCAAAAGCAATCGTCCTCCAGAAACTGATTGTGCTTCACATGAGCGAGCAGCTTGTCAACGATGCATCTTTTGTTGAGATCACACCATCATAAAATGCAAAATAAGACAATGTATATTCTTGTAGTACTTTATAAAATGTGATCATTTGAGGAAATTGTAACTGAACAGTAAGTGACAGCAGCACCAAACTAATTTTACCTGCTGCCTGTAACGTGACTGATCGAGACATCTGCAGGGAATTTATTATTTATTATGGCTCATGAGCTGCTTTCATGTATTACTTTATGAGCGTAAGTGTAATTATTACTATTGTCACCCACCCCCAACACTTCCCTTTGCCCCCAGGTCAAAAGGAGACCCTTTCCAAAATGCATGATGTAATGTGTACCCTGGATGTGCACATGGAGTGTCATGACACGTGCCAGCCCTGTTTGATCATATTCATATCTAAAGCCACATACTGAGGACTAGTTTATTTCACCTGAAAATAATGTTTCTAAATTATCACCCATATTCCATAATTCTGATAATTTCACATTAAACTGTTTACAGTGAATTCTGGCAGATCAGTTATGGATTTACAATAGGACTGTTGTTTACATTTGGGTACCTGTTCTTGTGCCTCCCAGTCTAAACTCTTGTCAGGAAAATTGTGAAAAAAATGTTGTGGTCAGGTTTCAGTGCAAATCCAATTTGGGGTCAGAATGAGCACCAACATTGCACTGCATTGCCTAATCGGCATAAACATGACCTCAGCATAAGCACATTCATTCATGGCAGGAAAATACCAAACACACCAGTGCACAAAAAACAGTACACTTGTGCCCAAGGAAAACTGCAAAGACCACACTGGAAGCTCCTCTAGGTTTGTGCTGGCAGAAAAAAGACTTTACAGAGTGAGCAGACAGTTTGTACCACTGACCATATTTTACTGTCCAAGTTAGTCAAATCTTACAAATCTTAAAATGCCACTCTCTGTCTTTCCACCAACAGAATGTGTTCTAGAACAAAACATTAGCATAAAAATACCCAGAGGCACTGTCTAACTCAGACTGCAGAGTGCGTAGAGGAGGAGCGTTTACACTGAGCCATAAGTATTTCAGCATACCGACTCTATGTGTAGTGTATAAAGATATACATCCATCCATTCATTATCTGGAGCCAATCCCAGCTGACAATGGGTGAGAGGCAGGGTCCACCCTGGACAGGTCACCAGTCTATCACAGGGCTGACACATAGACAAACAACCACACACACACATTCACTTCTATGGGCAGTTTAGAGTTACCAGTTAACTCAAGCTGCATGTCTTTGGACTGTGGGAGAAACCCGGAGAGAACCCACGCAGGCACAGGGAGAACATGCAAACTCCACACAGAAAGGGTCGGCCAGGGCTCAAACCTGGAACCTTCTTTCTGTGAGGTGACAGTACTAACCACATCACTGTGCCGCCCGCAAAGAAAAACTTGAAAAATATAAACATGTGCTATAAAGTCAAACCCCAGCACATAGTGTACACCCCAAATGTACTGTATATAGCACTGTGTGTACAAGCCTTTAGTTGATTTCACAGGGAGGCATACACAGCCGAGTTCACCTGAACTGCTCCAAACAGATGGTTGTCTTAGATCCCAGTGTCCCACATAAACAGAGATCAGTTGTCCTGTCCAGACTTGACTGAATAAAAAGGTAATAAATGTGTACAGTGAATATAATTTATTGTACCAAGGCATTTGTGTGTGCAGCCAGGATTTGTGGGATGAGATGTGTAGATTGACTGTCAGGAATCTGAGAAACATTTGTTATGTCATTCAGCTGCTTTACAAAGATCCACCATTAACATATCCATATTTGTGATTTGTGCCTTTTGTTGTTAACAGTAGATGCACCACCACTGGATTGTAAGACTGACACAAGTTTGTCTTTCTACTTGTCAGTTGTGATTTGTTCAGAATCTTTTCTGATATTCTGTGGTTCCCTCAGGTATCTGCCTCACTTGTCAAACCAGTTTATAGAGCTAGAGAATACCATTAGCAAAACACGCATCTTACCTGACTATTATTATTTATTGCCTTAGTTATTTGTGAGTGTAGAATATGACAGAGTACACTTGGCACTATTCTAATCTTAGCATGGACAACACAAATCAATGTCATATTAATCTGTCCTGCCCATATTCAGGGAAATACAAGTGGACTTTCTCAGATAAATTGTCACTATTGTCTAATTTGTCATCATCATCCTCTGATGATTATCCTGATCTCTCTATCATCAAATCACTGCTTATCACATCGCCTCCATAATGTGTCCAGAAATGCGTGCAATTAGTGCCTGTAAGTTTCCACACTTTCAGCGGCATTGCATCACTGCTGTTTTTCATCTTGCAGTTTGTATTGATGAAGTCGGTACCATCCAGACTGTTAGCAGGACTGTTCCCCCTGTGTCTTACGACTCTCAGAGGGCCTTTTCAGATTTAGCCACTGAGGAGGTTTTATTTGGTAAGGCTTTATTTCTTGGGTTCCCCATTTCTTGAAACAATTGCAGATTTACCTGTTAGTAATATAAAGGGAAATAGGAAAGACTTCTTGAAACCCACACACACATTCATTATTTACAGTTTACCGGACACTTTATTGTCCATGTGGGTTGAAGTGTTTGCCTGTCACATTTGTGCATGTTCAGGTTAACTGCAGTGTACTGGCTAGAGTACAGATTACTGTCATAATGCTGTTACCAAAGGCAAGACTAACTTCAACACCTACACCCTAACAGAAGGTTTCTGACCAGGATTTTTTGGTTGAAGTCAGTGTTCTTTCAGCTGAGTATGTAATCTAAATACTAGTGATGATAACAATAACAGCTAAAGTATATTCATCACAGTGACATGACGTGTTAAAGGTGCACTCAACACATGTGCACCCTGTTTTGGATTGGTTGTAGCCTACAGCCACACATCCCCACCTTAGACCATACAATGTTGTGCTGGGGGTAGGGTGCAGAGTCAGGATTTGTTCTGCAGAGGGAACTGCTTCTCTGGCTGTCTTTGTAATGTGTTTTACTTGATTGGGAGAAAGTCCATGTTACCAAAGAATGCATCTTCCAACTGCTTTTTTCTGTAAATCAGAAAGCTGTCTGGTATTACTAGTTAAAATAATAATCCACTGCAGATTTTGTTGAGTAAAGTCTGTAGGTTCTCTGCACACAGGGCTAGATCAAGTCTTTTAATTATTCATTTATTTACAGTATTTATTAGCTTACATTGATTGAAAAAAGCAGTCAGGAGTTTGGGGAAGTTAGAGGGTCAGTCAAGATGTGTTGGAAAATGACCAATCTTATTTTACTCCTTGAAAAAACTGAAATAGAAGTACAGTTTTCAAAATAGGTTTGGGTTAAATATTCCAATGTTGAATTAATTAATTTTTATATCTCACAATATAAACTAGCAGGACAAACTGCGAAACATTTCTGGATAAAATCTGATTTCATTTATACCAAAACCACTGAAGATGCATTTATTATTCCAATCTGTCATAAATGTCACATAAACAGATAAAATATCTACATCATCCCATTCATAAAACATGATGCAGGTTGATTCTTACATGTAAACAATATTGAAAATATATAGTAAAGAACATTAGAATATTGTTTTCTATTTTATTTGTAATTATTTTATTGTAAAGATGTGCTGCTCTTGTAATGTTGACTGTATATTAAAATAAAAACAACAAATTCCATTTTAACATTTGTACAAACTTTGTTGATGAAGTATTGCTACCAAAAAATGTGTTGCCAGAGAAGGCTGTCCAACAGCCTTATTAACATGTGTGAGTCCTTCTACAGACACTGAGAACAGGGGGCAGCACATCCGCCCCACTTTTTACCACCCTCTTTTTGTGTGCAAAATGGATGTATATGTAGGCTACATATATAGCTGTTTTGCTGTCACATTGGTGGTGGTGTCCAATCTGATCAGGGATGTGTGAAGCAACATTATAATCAGTGGAATGACCTTTGAGCCTGACACTCTCTTCTCCTGGGACAGTTCCACTGTTGCCATGTAAAATGGGTTGAGCACCTGTAAACAAGCAGCTATTGTTTCATAATCCTCATAAGAGAGAAGATTCACATCTGTTTTGAGTGATGCCAGAGCTGTTCCCACTGTCTGCCTCTCATCATATAGGTGCTGCAGCATCAGGTAGGTGCTGTTCCAGCGTGTGTGCACCTCCTGGATTAGCTTCATCACTGCACAATTCATTTGCTGTTGCACAGATTTCAGCTTCTCTTTAGCGGTAATGCTTGACCTAAAATAGGTCACCACTTTCCGTGCCCTTGTGTGCAGGTCTTCTAGGCCAGTTCCTAACCACTAAATTAAGTGCATGTGCAATGCATACAACATGCCTTATGGCTAACATTTTGGCGGTGGCTGTCATGTATGCTGCAGCATCGGTCACAAGGCATTTAACCTTTCCCTCAATGCCCCACTCCACCATGAGAGACCTCTCATGGCAGATGCGATGTTTTCAGCAGTGTGGTCATGAGGGAATGGCAGTACACCTAAAACCACTGTGGCCAGCTTTGCATTGTCACGCACATAATGGCAAGTGACTGCAAGGTATGCATCCATATTAATAAAGGTCCACATATCAGATGTCAGACTCACTCCCTCCACACTCTGCAGTTGAGCCTTGGCCTTTGTCTTCTCCTCCTCATATTTGTCATCCACCATCTTCTTCAGAGCCTGTCTAGATGGCAGGGTGTATGTGGGGTCTAGCTTTCCCATGAACTCTTTGAAGCCCTGATCATCCATAATAGAAAAGGGCTGAGAGTCTTTCAACAGCATATTCACCAGGGCCTCTTCCAGCTCATGCCTCCGGTTCACTACGACAGACACAAACATGCTGTACTGTGATATCACGTTTATGAATGAGTGTGCAGATGAATGTGTATAATAAGTATGACCTACCATGATCTGTGGGTTCCTGCATGCCCTCGTGCTTGGCTTTGAAGTGCCTCAGCATTGCAGATGTATTATTACTGTATGTCAATTGCTGGGGACACAGCATATGTCAATTGCTTGGGAAACTGCAAGCACTGGACCTGTCATATGCAGACAGATTGTGGGATACATCTCTATAATGCTGCTTACTGTTGACGTCATATTCATCATGGATATTTGATGACTATTGCACTGGCTGTACTGGCAGTATTAGCCATATATGCAATGTTGCCTGGGTTACATAAAGGTGCAGTAGCATAACCACGTCGTATTAAGGCACGTACCTTCTTTGGACCGATCAGCTGAAAGCGTTCCCACACTGGAGAACGGGGTCTCTTCCTAGCTGGCTCCATGGTGATCACACACCAGCAGCAATGACCATACCAATAGAAACTACGCACACACCTACTACGCCGACAAACCCACATGTTGTGCATCATCTTGGGTCGCTTTATAGTACCCCTATAAAGTGCACGCAGCGAGATCTCGCGTCGTGACACTGTATCGACGATTTGAACTGGTCACGGGAGTCACTCAGACCAGCTGTTTCTGTGTCGGACATCATTAGTCATGTGTCTTTTCATCAACGATACAAGCCTCGAGACAGTGGTTCGTGGAAGATCCCTCTCCGAGTTCGAATCATATATCCAGGCCTCTGTGTCAGATGGCCATCACTAGTGCCTGACCTCACAAATGCACTTCTGGAAGAATGGTCAAAAACTCCCATTAACACACTCCTAAACCTTGTGGACAGCCTTCCCAGAAGAGTTGAAGCTGCTGCAAAGGGTGGGCCAAATCTTATTAAATCCTATGGTTTAAGAATCGGTTGTTACTCAAGTTCATTTGCTTGTGAAGGCTGACAAGCAAATACTTTTGGCAATATAGTGTATCTGTCCCATTATTTTTAGTCAACAAAGGATAGTACTGAATGTTAGGAGCAGTTTACTTTTCCTGACAAACACACAACAAATACTATTTAAAAGTTGTTTATTCTGCAAGTCATCTTCCAACAAACCATACACCTGCATCAATCTCATCCACTGCTGTCTGCATTCTCATGGCGCTTTTGCATTTATTATTTTTCCTGCTCCACCACAGGTTGATTCTCCAACCAATGATGAACACAGCACAAGACTGAATTGCAGAAAATTGACAGTAATTTAAGAGGTGTGGAATATTCAACTTCTACATAATGACTTTAAGCTTCTGGCTTCCTGCTCAAAACCTTCTGAAAGATGGGATCAGATGCTCACCGTAGCGCATCATCATGTGTGTCACCTCCTTCCTAATGCCCTGGGCTCCGTAGAAAACAATTCTATAGATCTGCCCATCGCTGCTTATCCAAGCTGTTTAATTTGACTTTAAAAAGTCTAATTAAACAGCTTTTCTTTAAGTAAAAGCTGAACGATTTTACTAGTGCATGACCTCAGAAAGAACGGTCTTATTTCCATATCATATCCAATGATTACCTGTTATTTATAAATACTTTAGCCTAACAAATCTGATGGATGATGGTACGAATGTCTAGAAGGAATGATTTTGAAGCCATAAGGACAGAACTTGAAAGGAGTGTTGACCTCTTAAAGCAAATGTCACTGAATCATATTTCACTTTATCCCATCTTAAGTTGTATTAAATTAGCTTATGTTGGACACTGTGTTAGCTTATTTATGTAGGCATTGTAAAAATCCTGAATGTTAAAAACTTGTTACTCTAACTTAGAATAAGTTACCAAAAGTAAAAGACGTTCTCAGATTTATCTTTCTAGCCCCTGCTGTATGATTGGTTCAACCAAAGATTTTTTCCTCTCTTCGTTTTATTTCAGTAGTTTTCAGAGAAATAAAGGTGTCCAGTTATTCACATGAAAACATCTAAGGCTAAAGGCTAAGTCTGGCAAGCCTTCAGATTTATAACTGCTTTAGAGGATGAATAAGAGCATGTTCTGTGTGTTTACTGCAGAAGAAGTCTTACTGTCATCATCTTCCCTCCAGCTGCATGTAGTACTCCTGTTCCAAGATTGGTGGTAGTGATGGTCCTCTGATACCCGAGGGTCCGAAATATGTGCGGTAGCTCATGAAGCAATTGTATCGAACCACTGTGCCGAGGTGTGTTTTGGTCATGTGACTAGTGATGTTTGAAGCACTAGAGCAGTTGAGTGCCTCAGACATCATACAAATCAGCTGATTGGTTCGGTTTGTAATGTGAATCACTGGGATAGATGAGGTTCAGGGACAGGATATCCCTATTTAGTGGCATTCATTTTAATTTTTCTTTGCAGAGCAGGTTGGTTTGTTGCTGTTCTTGCATTTAGTTGCTTTGACAGTTAGTAGTGTTGTAACAGATTGAGTATTTAGTGGAGAATCACTGTAGCTAGAGAGATAGATCAATAGATAGCTAGATAGTAAGTTAGAGAAAAATAGATAAGTTACATAGATAACACTAGATAGATATAGTTACATAGATAGTCTTAACGTTAAATATAGATAAGATATATATATATATATTACATATATAGCTAAGATATTTACATATATTTTTATTATTAAGGGAAAACAAAATCCAAAACTACAAAGCCCTGTGTGAATAAGTGTTTGCCCCCTAAACCTAATAACTGGTTGGGCCACCCTTAGCAGCAACAACTGCAATCAAGCGTTTTCGATAACTTGCCATGAGTCTTTTACAGCGCTGTGGAGGAATTTTGGCCCACTCATCTTTGCAGAATTGTTGTAAGTCAGCCACATTGGAGGGTTTTCGGGCATGAACTGCCTTTTTAAGGTCATGCCACAGCATCTCAATTGGATTCAGGTCAGGACTTTGACTAGGCCACTCCAAAGTCTTCATTTTGTTTTTCTTCAGCCATTCAGAAGTGGACTTGCTGGTGTGCTTTGGATCATTGTCCTGCTGCAGAACCCAAGTTCGCTTCAGCTTGAGGTCACAAACGGATGGCCGGACATTCTCCTTCAGGATATTTTGGTACACAGCAGAATTCATGGTTCCATTTATCACAGCAAGTCTTCCAGGGGCTGAAGCAGCAAAACAGCCCCAGACCATCACACTACCACCACCATATTTTACTGTTGGTATGATGTTCTTTTTCTGAAATGCGGTGTTACTTTTACGCCACACATAATGGGACACACACCTTCCAAAAAGTTCAACTTTTGTCTCGTCTGTCCACAGAGTATTATCCCAAAAGTCTTGGGGATCATCAAGATGTTTTCTGGCAAAACTGAGACGAGCCTTTATGTTCTTTTTGCTCAGCAGTGGTTTTCGTCTTGGAACTCTGCCATGCAAACCATTTTTGCCCAGTCTCTTTCTTATGGTGGGGTCATGAACACTCACCTTAACTGAGGCAAGTGAGGCCTGCAGTTCTTTGGATGTTGTTGTGGGGTCTTTTGTGACCTCTTGGATGAGTTGTCGCTGCGCTCTTGGGGTAATTTTGGTCGGCCGGCCACTCCTGGGAAGGTTCTCCACTGTTCCATGTTTTCGCCATTTGTGGATAATGGCTCTCACTGTGGTTCGCTGCAGTCCCAAAGCTTTAGAAATGGCTTTATAACCTTTTCCGGACTGATAGAGCTCCATTATTCTCTTTCTCATTTGTTTTTGAATTTCTTTGGATCTCGGCATGACCAAAGAAATTTGAGGATCTTTTGGTCTACTTCACTTTGTCAGGCAGGTCCTATTTAAGTGATTTCTTGATTGCGAACAGGTGTGGCAGTAATCAGGCCTGGGTGTGGCTAGAGAAATTGAACTCAGGTGCGATAAACCAGTGTTTTGACAGGGGGGCAAACACTTGTTCACACAGGGCTATATAGTTTTGGATTTTGTTTTCCCTTAATAATAAAAACCTTCATTTAAAAACTGCATGATGTGTTTACTTGTGTTATCTTTGACTAATATATAAATTTGTTTGACGATCTGAAACATTACAGTGTGACAAACATGCAAAAAGATAAGAAATCAGTAAGGGGGCAAACACTTTTTCACAACACTGTACTAAAGAATTATTACAGAGTGCTAACATTCTTACACCCCACCCACAATGTTCCTCTGGTTAATCA
>NW_018128219.1:157712-160035 GCF_001952655.1 Monopterus albus
AAAATAAGACATTCAACTATGTAATGAACAAGGTATTTAATAAGAATATTTCATTCATTCAGATCTAGGATGTCTTATGTTGTGTTCCCTTTATTTTTTTGAGCAGTATATACATATAGAGGGAGGGAGGGAGAGAGAGAGAGAGAGAGGGAGAGAATAGATTAACTATCTAGCTAGAGATACATATCTAGATAACAGTTATACAAGCACACCCTTTTTACCCACATACCCATGAACCTCTTTACCAGTGAACCCCAAAACATACTTAGCCAAAGGCCATAATATATTCTGTATTTGTACCAGTTCCATGTGAAAATGACATCTGTCTGAATTTGTAGAGCACATCTCATGAAAGTAGCAGCACCATTTAAATGTTTCATAACACAAAATATAAGTAAAGAGTATATAGGATTACAATCAGACATGCCAAATAAGAAACATGGTCTTTAACATGAGTTCATGTTTATTTTATATTTTATTGTGTCAGCTTGGAACCATACAACCACCTAGTGTAGTCGAACAGGCATATGCATGGCGAATCAATCCCAAACAATCCATGAACCAATGACATGTCTTGACCGCATTTCATTTTATTGATCACTAGATGTCCTACTCGAGCACTGTCATTGAAGCCTTGAGTAATGAACCGTTTGTGTGAACACTGTGTTGAAGCTTCAACAAAGCCTCAATCAGCCATCACTAGTTGGTGGCTCTGAGGCGGTCAGATGCTGCAGCTCAGGACGCTTCATCCATTCATGATACCTGAAGAGTGTAAACAGGTGGATAAGAGACAGGAGCCACAGGTTTCTACAGCTTTAACTTAATCATGTATCCAGATGCCAAAGGACTGGAGCTGGTTCTGCTGTGCCAGTTAAAAAGACTTCAGACTGTCAAAGGATCAAAGCTTGTATTGACATCTGGGTCAGATGTGTCACCTGTCCTAAATTATTTCTTCACCTTGTGCCAGCCTTGACAAAAAGCTTTCAAATGCTCCGTGAGAAATTAGACTGTATGATATGATTGAAAGCTCCAGAAAAGCTACTAAATGAAACTTGATGAGATTGTTTTCTCAACATTATTAGCTGCAGACTTATTTAGAAGTCAAAATAAAACCCACTCGCCCTGTTGATAGTAAAGAAAGGACATTCAAACCCTCATCACTAAAGATATCAGCAGAGGACAATAAAAGAAAAAAGTGTCAAGATCAAGACTGATCAGGTGTTAATGTTACCTGGGCACATGGTTTGCATTGTAAGGAACCAACACAACTTTGTGTCCCTCCAGTAGAGTCTTCTTGTTTGTCTTCATGGTGCCAAACCAGATACAAACACCAACAGGACCGATTATAAAAATAAACTAAATTCAACCCTTGTACTTCCCATTAATATATTATAACAGCTGGATACCGAATCACAAGATGGAGACCATTCTTCCCATGGATGTATTAAGGGGAAATGATACCCACAGCTGGAATTCATACCCTGAAAGAGAACTGAACCTTGATCTGTCATACCAAAGCCAATGGTGTTAACCGCCGAGCTATCCACCTGCTTAGGCCTACATTGAGAACTTTTACTGGTTTCTGCTATTGGTTAATGCAGCTGAGCAATGTAAAGGGGGTGAGGCACACATTTTAAAACAGAAACATTAAAATGAACATGGTACCACACAAATGGTCACACAGTAAGACACAGACAGCAACAGATTAACACATACATGTCTATGCCTTTGTGTGGCCCACGTTCTGTGACTTCTGTGAGGGCCACCACTTCTACTACAGCTACAATGGTGCAAAGCACAAATCTCTCATGAGGTAGCAATAGAGAATCAAAAAGTCACTTCAGAATTCAGAAAACTCAAAATAAAAAAAATCTTTTTCTTCTACACATGTGAGGACCACGTAGATTTGGTGAACTGGACCTTCTGTCACAAAGCACCAAAACAATGCATGTTATATCACCAGATTTTAGCAGATCTTTCATAACTGTCCCATCTTACTTTCCTGGTTAAACCAAACCACGGCATTACAGAGATGGAAGCATGTGGTTTTTAATTTTGCCAATGTAAAGTGTATTTAAATTTGATTGTATTTACATCTATTAAAAATGTATTATAAAAATGGTATATGGTATGCATCTCTGCATTTAAAACTGGGAAGTTTTGCAGACATCTAAACTTTAGGTTTTTTCAATCTTACATGTCACTTGCTAAGTTTGCTTAACACCAGTAACTCTGAAAGCAATGTTTGTCAAAGTCCTCTAATCTTGATTTACCTATTTTAATTCACCCACTCCATTGATAGAAGCTTGATAAACAATTTAGC
>NW_018128219.1:160666-161188 GCF_001952655.1 Monopterus albus
AGCATGTCTGATTCTTCTGCAGCAGAAGAACACGTCACCTCACTATTAACCATGAATCATTATCTTATCAGCTAATATAATATTTCATTCCACAGTGCTCCTCGCACGACCCAAAAAATGTTCATACCATCTGAAACTTGAGATGATTCAGATGCCATATTTGACCTCTTGCGTTTGGAGGACCCTTAAAGAGAAGAAGTAACCAGGATGGACATTTTAGTTACTGTCATTTATAGACAGGAAAGAAAACTGATATTCAAGGTAACAGCTCTGACTGCTTCATACCATAGGAGTCTTGAGCTAGTTCCAAAGACTTCTCATTGAAGACCTCTGTGTCACTTTCACTGACTTGAGACTTCTGTACAGCTCTAACTTCAGAAGACAAACCAGCTGTTTTGATAAAAACAACATTTTGTGAACTTATCTTATTTCACATACTAAAGTGGTGAGTAGAACAAAAAACCCCCAGCATTTTTAAGTATAAATTGCATTCTATTATGAAATCTATTTTCTACTCACTTT